>NC_143141.1:92453012-92645512 GCF_059928025.1 Delphinapterus leucas | reverse complement strand
TGCTCTCCTCACGATTAGACTGGGGCGATGTGTTTTGGAGCAAAGACCACCGAGGTGAAGGGGTGTTGCTATCGTATCGTGTCCAGGGTACAGCTATCAACCTGACTCATCACTGGGACGTTGACCTGGCTCAGGTGTGTTTGCCAGGTGTCCTGGCAGTGAGCTTATCGCATTTCTTTCTTTCTACCCTGTCCTCTTTGGAAGTGGTCAGTGCACACAGCTCACACTTAAGGAGTCGGAATTACTTTCCACGTGCTTTGGGGCAAAATATCTACATGAATTGGAATTCCTCTGCACGAGAGATTTGTCTATTCTCCTCCATTTACATATTTATTGAATAATTTATTCATATCCATGTGAGCTCGTTGGGTATATATTTCATACCTTGGGTTATAATCCAACACGACTTTATTCTGTTGCTCAAACTGCGCCAGGCTTGGCCCCTGGGGGTTCCTTCAGTTGTGGCTCCTGTGCTCCTTCGTCACACCCACATCACTGTCAGAGTCTGTTTTTATTTTTGTTTTTGAGCTTCCTAGCTTTCGGGCTCATCATATTTCCTGGAATGAGCCATTTCTCCAAGGAGCTTAATGCCCTTTTAAACTACACGTTACCTTGAGATTCTCTGGGAGGAGATAAACTGTGACAATGGATGATATCATTGTATTCAAGGCAATGGCTTCCTAGCTTCATTAGCAGGGCAGCTCTGCCTGGGAAATCTGCAAACACAGTCCTCTCCAGCTCTGGCCCCGCTCCCCGCAGGGCTCTATGGCTGTGCGTCCAAGGGACAGTCAGTGAGTCTGTAGCGGGAAACAGGTGTCGGAACTGTCACCAGTTAGCAAAAGTGCACACAGTCTGCATATTGGTGACTCCAGGACGTAACACCGATTCCTTAGAAGAATCAATGAATAACAAGGCTGACCAGGAATTGCAGACAATTTTTCAGTAAAACAGATCTTGTTTTAAATTATGACTCTGCTGATCACTCATTTTGAGATCTGGCAAATCACCAGGCTTCTCAAAACTATGATTCCCTCATCCTGAAACAGGGGCAGGTGGGCCCGTTTCAAAGGTGTGATGAAGAACAAGCTCGAAACTGTGGCCCACGCACCCAGCGAGGACTTCACACGTCGAGGACACGGAATAGGTGCCCAGTTGTTTTCCTCTGTCTCACACTTTAAAGGAGTCTTTATTCAACACCATCTGCAGGAACTAAACTCAGAGGAGGCCGAGGTGTCTGTGGAAGAGAACCCTGGCTTTCCATGGGGTCCCTGGCCTTCCAGCGGGGACTCTGGGTTTACCAGGGGGTCCTGGGCAGATGTACCTCATCTCGGGAGGAGGAAACAAGTCCCCCAAATTCTCCCGGGGTAGGCGCACCTCTTCCCCATGGGGCTGGGCCATGCTTGCCAGGGAGGAGCCACAGCCTGCAGCCCTGGCTTTGCCCGAGCCAGCCCAGGGGCAGCTCAGCTCACTCGGTCTCTCTGAGGCTCCGTTTCCCCTTTTGTAAGACAGAGCACTTGATGGGCTTTCTGTGAACATTGAATCGGCACGTGTGGAGTGCCTGGCAGAGAGGAGACCCTGACAACAGCGGGGCTGGTGCCCCTCCCCTGTGCCGCCCACGCCTGGGACACCAGTCCCCGGGGTCCTCCGCTCCCCCGCGGCTCAGCAGCCTGTCCCACCTCTGCCGCTAGATGAGTGCACAGAACCCTCACAGCCCCGACGGCCGAGGTTCGTGAATGCGGGTCCACGTCGCCACGGGCAGGACCAGGCTGCAGGTTTCTCCTCCAGGAGACTCGTGCAAGGACAGCCAATGTCCTCAAAGCCAGCTGAAGCCCAGCCTCCCCGGCGAGCTGCCGGGGGTCGGGAGCGCTGGGGTGTGTGGGCGCGGGAGACGCTGGGGCCGGAGCCCGGGGCGAGGCCGGGCGGGCAGCATGGCCCAGCGGCTGCCAGGAGGGTCAGGAAGACGGGAGGCCCCACGTGGGCACTCAGGTGGAGCACAGAGCCTGCTCCGAGAACTGGGGGGTGCCCTGCCCGGTGAGGGGAGCTGAGGGCCCGGCCGTGGCCTCAGACCCTCAGCTCAGTCCTCAGGCTGCACCAGCAAGGGCCCAGGCCCCAGAGCCTGCTGTGGAATTGCTGCCACGCCGTCAGGGTTCACGTGCATGAGGCCCGGGGGCTCTGAGGGCAGTGATGAGAGGTGACGGGGCTCCTGCCCAGCCCTCCACACCACACACGCTCCACCCTCCTCGCAGCCTGGGGCCAGGTGGGGCGGTCACAGGACCCAAGACCCCAGGAGCCCTCAGCCACGTGAGGCCTCCACATCACCAGCTCAGGGCGGTGGCAAGGAGCTTCTGACCTGGGCTCCCACGAGGGCTGTACCAGGCCAGGCCGTCCCCGGACCACTCGGGGCGGGGAAGTGGCCGGGCCCTCGGGGAATCAGCCCAGACTCACGTGCAGAGTCCTTTCCTCCCTGAAATCCCCGAGCCTCTCCATTCCCTGTCCTGCGGCTCTGCACGGCATGAGGACCCTGACTGCTGGAACCACAGTAGGCTTGGGGCTCCGTGGCTCTTTACTAGTGAGGGTGTGCGCATGTTTGTGTTTGTGAGTGTGTGTGTGGTCAGCAGGGTGTCCAGGGCAGACACTGAACAGTCAGTCAGGCTTTATTAGGTGAACTGAATTGCCCAAACTAAACCTAGACGCTACTGTGCTCAGCTGGAAGCTCACCTCGTTCAATAAGGAAAGAGAGAAAAACAGAACATTTGTGGAGCATTGCACACCAAACTCTTCACAGACATGATCTCATGTAACCATCATACGAACCTAGAAGACACATACCACGTGACCTGTTTAATATTCCTCCCAAGGAAGCCGGCTCAGAGAGCCAGACCAACACGCTGGCAGGTCCCCGCGCGCTTGCGAGGGTGGCGCCAGGGGCTCAGGTCTCCAGGATGCGGCAGATTAATTCGGTGACACCGTCAAAGAAGGCAAGTGTGAGGGGAAGAGTGGGAAAGAGAGGACAAACCAGAGCTGGAGGAGAGGAACCAGGTGCACCGGGGAGAAGCCGCCTCCGGCTCACCTAGACAATGTCACCATAGAAACAGGACAGGCTTCTGGATTTTTCTAACATACAATGCACAGAACTGAATGGTAGCAGGAACTCCATATCACAGGGTCAGGGCTACAGGGAGTGGCCAGCGGGGTCCTTTCAAGGGAGCTGTCTGCCGTGAGTGCCTGAGGGCTGCAGACCAGGAGCACAGGTCTGCCCGGAGGAAGGTCCCCTCGGAGGGGCCACACAGGGCCACCCACAGGACACATCCGGATGCTGAGAGCCAGCAGGTCAACAACAGCTGGGACGTGGGTATCGAATGTGCGAGTGGAGCCGTCTGGGAAGGGAGACCACAAGTGAGGGTGGAGGGGTGGGGATGAGGGTGGAGCCCCATTCCTACTAGTTCCGGGGGGTGGAGGCTGTCACTGCTGCCTGAACACAGTGACGTGGGTTGTCAGCATCCGGAAAACAAGGACGTAATAAGGTATTTACTAATAAGACTACAGAGAGCAGGGAAAGACACAGGGGAACCTACATGCGCATCGTCAAGTCAGAGACGCCAGGCTGCAAAGGCTGCAAACTGTAGGATTCCCACCATATGATGTTCTAGAAAAGGCAAACTGTGGAGACAGTAAATGATCAGCGCCTGCCAGGGGGAGGGAGGCTGAATAGTGGAGCTCGAGCGGAGAGGAGCCTGTTCTATATGATGCTGCGACGATGCCGCATGGCGCCACACATTTGTCAAAACGCACAAAACGTACAAGAGTAAACCCTAATGTAAACATATAAACCATGAACTTAGCTAATAGTAATGTATCAATAACGGCTCACTGATTGCAACAAACCTAGATGCTAACGT
The DNA here is from genome assembly GCF_059928025.1 of Delphinapterus leucas. Lineage (NCBI taxonomy): Eukaryota > Metazoa > Chordata > Mammalia > Artiodactyla > Monodontidae > Delphinapterus > Delphinapterus leucas. The sequence continues at coordinate 92,641,613 of NC_143141.1, read as the reverse complement.
GGGATGTGAATACTAGGAGGAACTGGGGTGGGGATAACGTGAGGAATCCTCTGATCTTTAGACTCAATTTCTCTTTACACTTGAAACTGCTCCAAAAATGAAGTCTATTAATTAAAAAATTACATAGAGCAGAATTTAATTTTGCTGACAATTGAAGTGGTTCTTTGGGAAAATGCAGCCCTTTCCTTCCGTCACTCTGACCACCACCCACGATGTGTGAAGAGAGCAGCGATTCGGGGTTCGGGGGGTTCGGGGGGTTCTTGTCTCTCCACTTGGCTAAACCACGATGACCAGCACCTGAACTATGAAATACTTTTTTGTGTGTGTGATTATTGGGTTTTGTTTTGTTTTTTAACATCTTTATCGGAGTATAATTGCTTTACAATGGTGTGTTAGTTTCTGCTTTGTAACAAAGTGAATCAGTTATACATATACATATGTTCCCATATCTCTTCCCTTCTTGCGTCTCCCTCCCTCCCTCCCCCCATCCCACCCCTCCAGGTAAAATACTTTTCCTCAAGCGTAGGTGTGTCAACCTCGTGTCTGCACTACTACAACATGTTTTGTTAACTTCCCCAATTTTCCTGTTGCCCTGGAGGAAGCTGGTTCAGAGAACGTGGCACAGGTGAGACTCTAACCCCAGGTCTCCACCACTCAGAGCCCAGGTCTGCTCAGTGGATTCCCTCCCACAAGCTGCCCACACCTCCCACTTCCAAGTCCAGGGTCCCTGGGGCAAGCGTGACTCCGGCTGGCAGCCCTGCAGCGTGTCTGCCTTCTGTGCATCCTGCTTCTCTGGAATTATTCCCCTCAAAACGCCGCCCCCATGACCCTTCCTGCCCCCCACTCAGCCGCCCTGGACGGCGGCGCTGCCCGTGCACCCGCCTCGTTCCTGCCTTGCTACCCTCTTTCCACAGAACTCTCTGGTTCCGACACTACGACGTCAGCGCTAACTTCTCCTGCAGGGCAGCGGGCAGCCGCCCCTTCCAGGCAAGCAGACGTGGGTTCACCACTCTCATCTTTTCGTCCTGCCACAGTCCTTGAGTTCCTGCAGTTCCTGCAGAGAGGGACGCCAAGCCAGGTGCCGAGAGCGCTGGAGAGGAATGTGATTCCCCTGCCGCCTGCCGTAGAGGCCCTGGCAGACCCAAGGCCCAGCCTGCAGAGGCTACGAAGGCGGCCAGCAGTGCTGGGCCCTGGCAGTTCCCCACGGCCGTCCACCGCCGAGCCTGCCAAGACCCCAACCCAGGACGAGGTGGGAGATGTGCCAGAGGCAGCGGGGCCCACCTCCAGGCCTTGGCCACCCCACACGGGCGGCGCTAAATCGTGGTGCCGGTTGTCCGTGGCTGCAGAGCAAATTCCCCCAAATTTTAAAATGTCATTCATTTTTAACTTAAAATTATTATTTTATTATGTCTCATGACTTTGAAGGTCAGGAATTCAAGAAGGACTACTGGTCTGCCCTACATGGCAGCAGCTGGGCTCAGCCTATGAATTCAGCTGCTCCATCCACAGGCCTGGACCTTGGCGGGCACAGAGCAGGGTTGGCCCCCTGTGGGCCCCTCTCCTTCCCGGGAGGCCCAGTCCTCTCCAGGTGACTCCCAGTGGGTAGCAGGAATTCTTACTTAGTGTCCCAGGGCCGTCAGAGGCAAGCTTCCAAGAGGCCGAGGCAGGAGCTTCAAGTTTTTCTGAACTGGCCTCCGAAGCTCTGGAATGTCCCTCCTTCTGCATCCAATGGATGAAACAAATTGCAAAGGCCCGTCTAGAGTCAAGAAGGGGAGAGAGAGACTCCCCGCTGGAGAGAGGAACAGCAGAGGGCCGGGAACGCAGACGTAGGCGGTGGCTGCCGTGGAGGGCCGATCGCTGGAGTCCAACACAACCCGAACTGGCGAACCCCTGCAGAACCACAGAATACGCAAGAGGAAAGACAGTGACCCCAGGGAGCGCCCGGCACCCGGTCCTCCTTCAGGGCTCACCCTCCGCCCCCTGCCCGGCTCAGAGAACAGGGCTGGAACAGCCCACACTGGGCTGCATAGCAAGGACACTCAAAAGCCCTTTCCTGCAGGGGCTGGAGTGTGTCCCAAGTAACAGGGCTGTGGACACAACGCCCTGCAGATCCTGTTTCCCAAAGAGGCCCTGGCAGGCAGAGCTGAGGGCACAGTGTGCTCACAGCTTCTGAGAACCCGGAGGGGAGGCCAGGGAACTGGTGGGTCCGCCCTGAGGGTTTCCTCAGAGCCAGGGACAATCTGCTTTCTAAGCCTTTTAGGTCTTTAAAAAATTCAGCATTTGAAAGGAAAAACTGGAGCTATATAATGAGATTAGCAATAAAGCATCTAGTAGAAACCACACACTTCCTACAGGTACGAAGCTTCCCGGGATCATGAAAAGGGAGCCACAGGCGCAGGAAATGCAGCTCCTAACCTCCAAGGCCCCAGAGCCCCGCTCACTCCTATGGATAATCACCGAAGTCCTCCAGGCCCCGCTGTGCACAGGAAGAGCCCGGACCTCCCCCACCAAGGAAAGGAAAGGCCAGGAAGCGGGCAGGCAGGGGCACACGAGCCGGGATGAAGCCTCGGGGGGACTCAGTGCCCGGGGGCTGGCAGGCTCCCTTCCTCTTAACACCGCCCACTCTGCGTCTCACAGCCAGGCTCCCACCAGCACCCCTGAGGAACTTCTCCACACAGAGAGACTCTGGCGGAAAACGGAACTCTTCCCCCTCCCGGTCTCCACTTCTGGACCCCACGGAAGGCTCCTAACGAGCCTGTCCCTGTCATGCGGCCACCTGAACTGCCTTTGTCGCAGAGATGGGCAGGTGTAGACTAACCTACCACTTCTGTCAGCAGCAGGAGCCTGCGACCTAAACCCCCAAACCCAAAGCCATAACCGCTGTTCTCAGTGACTTCAGACTGAATGACGTGGGCACGTGGAAGAGGCTAGTGGGCTGGGCTCATGGTGAGGATGTGTGTAGCATCGAGATGCCGGGTTAGAGCAGGATGGTGTCCAGGCGGGGAGCCAGGCTGAATGGAGGGCAACACGTGGGCAGGGAACACGTGGGCAGGTGCATACAGAGACCGGCCAGCCCCAGATGGTTACTTGCTATTGGGGTGAGCCCCGTGAAACCCAGGGCTGCAACGAGATCAGAAGGCACAGGGAGTGAGGAGCAGAGGCCACAGGGCCAGGCAGCACCTGAGGGCAGGTGGCCAGGTGAGGGGAGGTGGCCAGGTGAGGGCAGGTGGCCAGGTGAGGGGCAGATGGCCAGGTAAGGGGATGTGACCAGGTGAAAGAGAGGTGACCAGGTGAGGGCAGGTGGCCTGGTGAGGGGAGGTGGCCAGGTGAGGGCAGATGGCCAGGTGACAGTCGGGTGGCCAGGTGATCATGTGAGGGGAGGGGTTCTGGTGTCTCTTGGTGCCCATCCTCTCCCTGACGGCCTGAATCCACCAAAGGGTTCCCCTAGACACAGCACCTGCACGTAAGAGGTTTTCAGTAACAGCCTCTTAGTCTCCTTCCCCTGTGTGCTCAGCTAGAGAGGGTGGGATGGTGCAGGGGTCTGTGTGGGTCTGTATTGGTGATGGGATGTGAGCATTTAAAATCAAGCCCTGTAACCAGTAGTAAATACTATGCATCTTTGGAGAAGCAGGAGAAAAAAACTGTACCTTAACTCTACAATTTTCCCAAACTACCAGACAAAAAGATGGACATAAAACATCTTTTCTGTAAGATAATGAAAACAGACAAAAATGAATACCAAGCCTGTGTGATTGCTAGTGCCTCATCTGACAATACAGAAGCTTATTTAAAATGGTAATATTTATCAAATGTCTATGAACATACCTAGCAAATAATTCATGATGAGGACATTGCCTATGAGGCTGCACCACTTGAATTTTGGATCTAATCTATGATTTAATCGTGTTAATTACACATATACCATTAAGTAGCAAGTCATCTCAGCCTATACAGTGTAAATGGGTGGTTCAAAATTGTATTTGTAATATGTCCACAGGCTTATTTGCCATAAACTAAAGTATCAAATTTTATCAAATAGAGAATGTAGATGTTTAATTGGAAAACAAAGAGAAAATGTAGCTGACTTTGCTTTCCATAAACTAAAACGCACACACACTCATTACAAAGAGTCTTTCTTGTTCCCAATGTCAAGTGAGAGTCTCCAAAATGTATCACGTGCAGTCACTTATCGTGAGAGCATCACACGCGTTGTCACGTTTCCCTCACTGTTATGATTATAGAGTCCTTGCCAGTGTGCTGCCATTTCCTGAGAGAAACAGCTTTACCCAATAGCAGAATTAAATCCTATTACTGGTGCCCTTAGGCTCATGAACAGCAGGTAACTTACTCACGTCAGCGTTGCACTCACGGTTAAGGAGGACAGAGGGGCTGGGCTTCACGGCCTCCTGCATGGGGTTTCTCGGGCTCGGGGGAGGGCCCTGGGCGGGGAAGCTGGCTCAGTTTCTGTTCTGTCTCCTTTTCTGTGCACAGTATTCACTCGCTCCCTCGCTCGCTGTGTGACCCTAAGCAAGTCTTTTCCCTCATCTATAAAATGAGGGCTCAGCTTGCAGTCACCAAGTCCCCTTCCAACAATTCCATCCTGTGTTTCTATTTGAGACAAGGAATGCCCTTAAAATGAGGTTACAGAAAAAAAAATAAATAACTATATGGGACGTCACTGCTGTGTCTGTAGAACAGAAACATTCTGCATTTTGCGGCCCATAATATTTCTCCCCTTATCTATTTCTTATCTGCATAAAAGCAATGAAATGTCACCTCATTCAACACACATTTACGGAGCACCTACAGTTCTATGTGTACTCAGGCCCTGGAGATGCAGCAGAGCCAAGGGACAAAGGTCTTCACCCTCTCAGGCCTCCCCTGTGCTGGGGGGACAGGCAGCAGAAATAAACAAGGGAAACACACAGAGGCTAGAAGGTGTAATGGCTCTTTATCACTGCCTGACAACTACCGCATGCTCAACAGCTGCAGACACACAAGCTGACCATCTCTTGGCGTCTGTGGCCAGGAGCCCTGGCACCGCCGAGCTGGGCTTTCCGCTCAGGCAGCGATCCAGGTGTGGGCCAGGCTGCGTTCTCGTCCCCATCTTCACTCACTCATGCTTTGGCGAACTTACGTGCACTTGCAGACAGCTTAGTTATCCAAAGCAGACAACAGCAAGACTCTAGGCTGAGTGTGCAACAAGGCGGTCTCACGTCTGTCAGCCGCAAGCAAGGCCCCAGCACCCGGGGCACCTTCTGTAGGCAGAGGTGGTCACAGGTCCTGCCCACACCTGGGGAGGGGCTCACCCCAGGGTGAGAACTCCAGGAGGTGGGCCTGCTCAGGCCTGTCTGCCACAGAGGGCCTGGGTCCCACGGAGGAGGGAAGGCCATGAAGGTGGGAGAACCCACGGGAGGGCTGCGTGTGAATAGGGAGGGCACCTATCGCAAAGAGGCAAGAAGGATATCACAACTGTTGCTGCTCCAGACGGAGGAGAAAATGCACCGCCCCCCCCACAACCACCACGGGAGAAGCTGCCCCGTATGTTCAGGACAGCAGGTGCCCATCCTTGCTGCAGGGCGCGGCCAGTGGTAGAGGCGTGGATGAGGTCGAGAGCAGAGAGGCCAGACCGCGAGGGCTGGCGGGCCTCGGGGTTTGCTTTGTGTTTATCGTGCGTGAGACAGGAGCCCCTGGGAGGGGCCCCACGGTGCAGTGACAGGACTGCTTGCTTTTTACAGGGTCCCTCTGAGCACTGGCAGAGACTCAGAAGGTGGGCAGAGTTGACTAGACAGGACACCACTGCAGGCTGTCCTGGCGCTGATGGAGATGTTGACCGCGGTGCTGACTCTTGGGTGGGGAGAGATTTGCACGATGGCTTGATTTCAAAGATGGCACCCGCAGGATTCCTGGATGAATTAGAAGTAGTTTCCGCAGCGGTCAGGACCCTACAACAGCTCTGGGGCTTCAGCCCGCACCCTCCTTCGGCACCACGACCGTGTCCCAACCACGGTGACAGCGCCTGAGCCGGCGGGTGTCTGGTCCAATCAACACAGGCATCTCACTTGTCCCGCTCTCAAGCCTTCTCATGGAAAACAACCCTCACCTCCTCTCCTTACACCCCTCCAGGCCTGTGACAGGCCGTTGTCACTGCAGGGACGCTATTCCCCAGGAAAGAAACCTTCCCTCCTCTAGGGCTCCCTCGGCCTCTTTGGGCGGAAGTAGCAGCCCCTGCTGCATCCACTCATCACGTGCCTGTCCTCCTCCAGGCTCGGGGGCACCATCTTCCCTCGTTCCAGCCCTCAGGGGGTGCCTGACACAAAGCAGACACACATTAAAAATAATAACGGCGTGCCACAAAGGAAAGGTTAATGTCACCCCTGAATGACTAACCCAGCTGACTGGAGAGCTGCGTTTAGGGCCTCCAGTTCCCAGCTGGAGACAGCAAGCCTCAGAAATTGGACTTCAGTTTCCACCTGGAAGGCCAGTTAGGAACCTGAAGAGGCCAGGGGAGTTTGGGAAGAGAAGCTGAGCTGCAAGCAGGGCAGGACAGAGTGGGCCCGACGGGGCTCCGCCCACACCTGGAGTCTGGGGGCGGAGTGTCCACGCTGGGGCGAGAGCTGGGACGGGTGCCCCTTGACCACACTCAGCCCCCATGGGCTCCACGTGCCTGGCGGTGTAAGCAGGTCTGGTTCGCGCTGAGCCCTGCAGCCTGGAGGCCAGGGACCTGGCCCCCCGAGAGCTCCCTGCCTGGGCCTTGCTCTGGGACGCTGGTCCCCCTCCCCCAGGACCCCTGCGCCTGGGGCCTCAGCGTGCCTCCCCCAGCCGGGGCCCTCAGGCACAGCCTCAATAAGCCAGTGAGTCAGAGCGACACCTGGACACCGTGGGCCTCTTAGAGGCCCCACCTAAGGCCCTCCTGGAGGGTTCATAGGCCGCATGCCTCCATCCCATGCCTGAGAGCAGCCTCCAGGAAGGTGCAGGGCGGTCACCTCCAGGACGTGGGCAGGTCCTCTGATGAGGAAGCCAGAAGACCCTGTGGGAGACTCGTCCACCTTCCCCTCTGCTATGAGGATGCCAATAGCCCGGGCCAGATGATGCATTAACCTATTTCTCACTCAGGCGAGGGTCATCCATCAGATCCACTTTCCTCCTGGCAGGGCGAGCCAGCTGCCAGGTGCACGCTGCTCCACCGAGGGGGCCGTCGGCTGTGATTGTGGGCAAATCCCGTCCCCTCCCTGGGCCCCAGGCCCATAATTTATAAAGGGTGAGGGTGGATCTCAAGAGCTCCAAGCCCTCTGCCTCCTGTGAAGGCTTCAGCTTCGGGAAAGGATTCACTCGCATTTTCTGTCCTGAGACAAATCCCAGGTGGAGGTTCTGGTTTTGTGTAAAATGAATCCCAGACGGGAGGGTGCCGGCCACGCCCTGGGGGCTGCACTGAATGTCCGGCCTGCCGCTCTGCCAATCCCTTCCCTGAAATCAGCATTGTCAATCTTGATAAAGTCAGGTTAGCCGTGGCTTGTGTTACCTGCACAGGCAGAGGCACGGGGGGGACGGTGAAACCCCAAAGGACATGAGCGTGGTGGCTGCAGGTCTGCGTCACCTCAGTCTTGGGGCGCGGCAAGGAGGCTTCGTCGACAAGCAGCGATGCAGGTCCCCCTCAGGACCCCTGAGCGCGTGCGACTCACTGAGGTCCCAGGGTGGCAGGGTCCAGTGGGGGAACACGGCGCTGGCAGTGTGAGGGGAAAGCACAGATGGACAACATCTCAGGGAGGAAGAGCAGGCATGTGTGCCTGTGGACGCATGTCTGACGGGGCGGAGAGCACTGTCCTCAGGGCCCAGGCCCCAGGTCCTCTGTGGGTACCCCTCCGGCCCTCTCCACAGACCCCACTAGGAATGGCCTCCCACTATGGCTCGAGTTCCTAAGAAAGCTCTGGAATGGCTCCTAGGAGCCTCTGGGCACAGGACCAGGCCAAGAACCTACTCCTGGCCAGCACTTGCGGCCTGTGCTGAACACATCCGTGGCACGAATCCGCACTTCCCGAGTGCCTGGGGCACGCCAGCCTCAGCGGGTAGCTCTTTTCACGCAATCCTAGCGCAGCCGCCAAAAGCCGCATTTGTTTGTTTATTTTCATCTTCCCGTTTTACAAATAAGGAAACTGAGGCTTCAGACAGTCGATTCCTCACCAGCGTCCCTGTGCTCAGCCTACGGGGCAGGGCTTCCAGTGTCCAGCGCAGGGATTTTGCAAGATGACCCTTCTGTTTGGTTGGGGTTCTGCCTGCACCCTCAGTGAAAGTCGTGGGGGAGGACGACTCTGCCCATCTGCGTCCCGCCTGGGAGAGCTCCAATGCCAGGGCAGGCACCCAGGTACCCAGGTAGGTTCACCCGGAACCCGAGGCCGTGGGGTCCCAGGCCCCAGGCACTTGGTCAATGCCAGCGGCTCTGCAATGCCCCGAGTGGGAACCCTGCATCAGAGGGGAACAATTCAACACCCCAAACACATGTTGGGAAAATGGAGACTCACCAGAAGGCAGGACACACTGTGGGGGGAGGCGGGTCTGTGCTTCCCCCGAGGGGAGCCCTGGTCTTTCCCAGCAGACACACTTCCAGCAGGGCACACGCCGTGGAGACAGGCGGGGGGCACTGCGGGCCCCCCGTCACTGTCAGCAGAGCAAGCCTCCACCCCAGCTGGAGGCCTCCACGAGCCTCCAAGCCCCTTCCCAGCCTGACAGTCTCCTCCGGCCTGGGGAGCAGACGGAAGTGAGGTTTCTGCCCATCTCTGCCTGTTGAAAGGGCCTCTCACAGGAAAAGGCTCAAAAGGATCCTTGGAGCACATTTCTTCTACAAAAAGAAATAGAAAAAGTGAAACCAGGAAGGCAGGAGGGAGGGAGGGAAGGGGCAGGGGGAGGGAGGGCTGTTCATAGTCTGACTTTGAGCACACCTTTGGAAATAAGTGACAGGGAAGGTGTGAAGTATAACCAGCGCACAGAGACGTACTGAAAACAAACAAACGAAGACCCTTCCCTCAGCTGCCAGAGCCCAGGAGAAACGGGAGGAAGGGGCTGGTCCAGGGCGGCCTCAGTCCAGCCCCACACGCAGCGCGCAGGCACCTGGTGGCTGGGGGGGCTCACAGGAGCCCGTGCAAAGCAGGGTGGCCAGTGGAGGTGAGCTCCGTGCACGGCGCTTTCAAGAAGCGCTCCCAGCCACCCCCTCATCGCACGAGGAACCCGGCCCAGCTGCTCACTGGAGCCGCCAGGCCCCATTCAAAGGCCTTCAGACCTTGCCAGGGCTGTCAGGGCCCCGGCCATGGCCACACCAGCCCTGGGGGCTTGCAACGTGCAGTGTCTTTAGCTCACGGTGGTCGGCCTGGCTTCCAGGCTCCCTGCTCCAGCCTCTCAGCACCGTCCCTCCAGTGGCTCCTCCACTGAGGCCCAGACCTCCTGCAGTGGGGTCTGCCACTCAGGGAAGACAGTGAGCCCTGGGGTCAGGAGAAGGGGCTCCTGCCTGGGACCTGCTCATTATGTGGGACTCAGGGATGGACGATGCTTTGGGGAAACTGGCCATCATGAGCTTGTGCACACGGACACCATTGCTGACGCGCACCAGGCTGCAGGAAGGGGGCTCCCCCGAGATGCAGGGAAGGTTCTGGAGCACCTACCCTGGGGACAGGCACAGGAAGACGCCAGGAAGCAGGGAACCAGCACAGCAAGGGGGCGAGATACCAGGCTGCAGGAAGGGGGCTCCCCGAGATGCAGGGAAGGTTCTGGAGCGCCTACCCTGGGGACAGGCACAGGAAGACGCCAGGAAGCAGTGAACCAGCACAGCAAAGGAGCGAGACTCAGCGATTAGACGGCTCGGCAAGGGGGGCTTTGAGGCGCAAATCCACGTTCCAAGGGGGTCAGAGCTGCTGGAAGGAGCGTGGCTGTCAGCCAGGGGGCTTGCTCCTCCTGTAGAAGGAGTCCTGGGGGCCCAGCTCCAAAGCCCCAAATCTAACTGGTCCAAAACATCACTGTCAGCATCTCCGCACCTGTCTCGCCCATCCCAGTAAGAGACGCCCCGCTCCCCCGAAGACTCAGGTCAGAAAGCAGGGGCTCGCCTTGGATCCCTCAGCCCAAGCACCAGCTCACCCACTGCCCTCAGGGTATGACCGTCGTGCCCCCGCAGGACGGGAGCAGCATCCTGCTGGTCTCCTGGCCTCCACCTTCACCCTCCACAGAAGATCGAGTGATCCTATTACAACAGGTCAGAACACACCTCCCCTCTACTCCCACCATGCCCCTCTGACCTCGCCCACCCCCCTCACTGGCCTCCGCTGGAGCACGCACACCGGCCACGTACCTGCCCCAACTGCCAGCATGCCCCTCCCCTCTACCCGCGATGCCCTCCGCCACCGGGCTCCCGACTCCCCTGCTGCCTCTGGGATTCGCTGTCTTATCAAAGAGGCAAAGCAGTGGCCACCCTTCCCTTTGATTCCTCACCCGATTGGCTGTCCCTCAGGGCTCAAGTGTGTGTGTGTGTGTGTGCGTGTGTGCGTGTGTGTGTGTCTTTTCCGTGCACAGGCTACCACATACAGAGCCCCGGAGTGCAAAGCTGGCTGACATCCGGGACTTGGTCAGTTTTGCTCCAGGGTTTTCTGGAAGCACCCAGAACAACTCACGATATCAGCAAGTCCTTTCCAAACATTTGCAGGATTCATTTAAATTAGGGTACAGACTGAGGGTCTGGAGTGAGGGTGAGGGACATGGTGTCTGCTGGGAGGTCTGAGAGCCCTTGGGAAGGAGTTCAGCCTCAAAGGGGGTGAACTGGTGACAGTTTATGTCCTGATCAGCCTCTCTGTGAAGCAGGCCGTGCCGGCCGCGTAACAAATGAACCCTCAGGACGTAAGGGCTAAGCTGTGGCAGATGCGTCACCCCCTGCCTGGTGGGAAGCTGGTCCCGAGGTTCAGCGGCGATCCTCCCACCAGATTTCTCGGCCCCAGTTCCCTCTGTCTAAAAACCAGGACTTCAAGATAACAGCCCACATCAGTGCCAGGGGGCACAAATGAGGGAAAGAGCACCAAGGACCCCACAAGAGGAATTTTATATGAGCCGGGCCCCACTCACCCCACAGTGGCCAGACCTCAACTGTGTGGCCACACCATTCCTCTAAAGGTGGCCTGGCTGTGCCCACTGCTGGTCTAACCAGACCATGAAGGGTCAGGGCAGGCCTGGACCCCAGAAGGGCTGTTGCCTCTTCAGATATGCCATGACGAGTCTGGGGTCTCCTGGGGGACTCCTGGGATCCCCACCTGCCAGCGAGGGGCCACGTTACTAGGACAAGAAGTATGGACACCTCTCTGCATTTCAGGTGAGGTGACCCGTTGGTTTTCTGGGCTTTTTTTTTTTTTTTTTTGTGGTACATGGGCCTCTCACTGCTGTGGCCTCTCCCGTCGCGGAGCACAGGCTCCGACGCGCAGGCTCAGCGGCCATGGCTCACGGGCCTAGCTGCTCCGTGGCATGTGGGATCTTCCCGGACCGGGGCACGAACCCGTGTCCCCTGCATCGGCAGGCGGACTCTTAACCACTGCGCCACCAGGGAAGCCCTTCTGGGCATTTTACATCGATGATCATCAAAATGGGCAGAGGCAGGTGAGCTGCTGATGCCTGGGCAAGTGGAATTGGCGTCCAAGGAGAAAGGGGGAGCCAGCTGGAGCTTCACGGGGGTGGTGGTGGGGAGATGAACTGGCCTTTGGTGAAAGCATGACAGGGAGGTACCTGCAAGGAGAGAGGAGGGGAAATTCTAGTCGCCTCGCAGTGCCCTGGCACCCCTCCAAGTTCTTCCGTAAATTCCACACGTCCAGACGTGAGTGCTTTAGGAGGAGAGGGAGGTGCACAGAGGAAGGTGAAGGGACCAGGTGGTCCTTCAGTCCCTCTCCCAACTGACAGCGCGACGTGATAGCTGCCGGGAGCTCGGGGCAGCCCCCAAGGTGGGCAGGTGCAGGGACGTCCACTCTGCCGCTATAAGGGCAGCCCCCCGCCCCCCGACGGAGCACCGACACTTCACGGCCCACTGGCTTCCGGGCTTTATCGCCCGGGGTTTGGCCTGCTGTCACCAGAACTGCTACTGGATGGCTCAGTGGCCTCCGGGGCATCCTTGATTAAACTCCAGCCCTAGCGGAAGTGTCCCAGGCAGTGCTGGTGGGAAGAAACCATAGCCATTTTAAGGTCTGAAAGCGGCTTGCGCTCCTGTTTATCAACCTTCCTGGAAGGGCCACCACTGAGTCCCTTCAGAGTCCCCATGCCCCACCCCGAAGGGAAAGGTGCTTCTCAGCTCACCCGGGACCTCCAAGGAGGGGGCTTCACCAAATCCAAGTTCTTCGAGAGGGAAAAGAAAACGAGGAGAACAATCCTTTCGCTTAATCTGCTGGTTTTTGTTGCATCCAAGCCATCTCTGCTGCCGAGGGACACTGTCGCCTCCCACCCAGCACACGCAAACCCCAGGGTCACCGTGATGCTTCAGACAAACGCCTTGCGGACCTGCAGGGAACGGGTCGTCTGTGGAGAAGGCTGGAGCCATGCGGGCGGGTGAGGGAGCGCTGAATTAGCGCCACATCACATGGCCCCCCACTGTGGGCTGATGCTCCTGGCAGCGCCCTGAGAGGCTCCCCAAGCTCTCGGGGGACCCCAGATCCTGCCGGGATTCCTGAGCTTCCCATCCAGGGCCCTGACCCACCCCCCCGTCTCCGGCTCTCCACAGCATGCTGGGAACGCCCTGCCAGTGCCCTGCACCCGGCCCAGGGCTCCCCCGTCCTCTGCACCCTTTCTCCTGCTCCGGACCTGGCCCACGGCCGGGCCCTGCTTCCCGGAGAGATGGTCTGGGTCAAAGCTCTCTGGACAGCGAGTGTCTCTTGGCCGGGGGTCTGGGGTGTGAGTTCTTGGACCCTCGGGCAGACGGCTGATTCCTGATACACGGCTTGGCCGCATCTCGCATCTGAGATGCATCGTTAGCTCTTCTGAGCCTCAGTTTTCCTACCTGGGACAATGCAGCTACAGCCGGGATTGCCTGGGGACTCAGGGAGTACGAGAAGCGCTCCACACCGCTCCTGACCCGCGGGAGTACTGGTTTTCCCGCCACCCGCTGGCTGTGCTCCTGGAGGAGCCGCGGGCATCCAGACGCCCACGCCGCCGGGCACAGGCCCCGGGCCTGGGGGGCGCGGCCGTGCTGCGGGCACGTGACACTCACCTGCATGCGGCCGACTTGGCACACGCGCAGCGGCTTACCTGGCTCCAGCCTGCCTCCGGGCCCCGCCGTGCCGGCCCCACCAGCCCGCCCGGCAGTTCCCTGCTCGCCTCCCCGCACGTCCACCCGCGGACTGTGCTCGCCTTGGGAGGGGCTGGAGGCCTGGCGCCCGGAGCGGCCCAGGCAGGCGCAGACACTGTCTCCCCGCCCCGGAGGCCTTGTCTTCCCTCCGCCTCCCTGGCAGCTCGCTCCCTCGCCGCACACCCCACCCCTCCCGGCAGGCTCCTTTTCCACAGGTCACCTGTGCGCTGAGCTTACACGCCCCTCAATCTGCTCCCCATCTGAGGAGACGTGTCTCGTCCACTTTGGTTGCTTTGTCTCCTCACAGCACGTGACAACTGGTCTGCGTTAAAGGGATGTTTGTGGGATGAGTGAATGAATGAATGAATGAATGAATGAATACAATTACTGTACTGGTGGAAATTTCCAGTCTCCTGGAAGGGTGATGTGGTGATATTCTGAGCCCCTTAAAATCTTGGTGAGGGCTTCCCTGGTGGTGCAGTGGTTGAGAGTCCGCCTGCCGATTCAGGGGACGCGGGTTCATGCCCCGGTCCGGGAAGATCCCGCATGCCGCGGAGCAGCTGGGCCCGTGAGCCATGGCCGCTGAGCCTGCGCGTCCGGAGCCTGTGCTCCGCAACGGGAGAGGCCACAGCAGTGAGAGGCCCGCGTATGGCAAAAAAAAAAAAAATCTCGGCGAGCAGGCAGGTGACTTTGAGGGTGAAAGGCAGGTCCAGCCGATGCCGGTGGTCCCTGGGGCTCTTTCCTATCCACGTGTCCAGGGAACGACCCGGACCCATCCGTCTCAGGCAGCGGTTCTGGGCTTTGGCTGCATTGTCATCACCATGCCTGGAGCTGGGCTCCCACCAGAGATTCTGACTCATCTGGCCTGGGTGCAGCCTGGACGGCGGGGAACCAGGAGCTCTCGGACGGTTCTGACCAGCAGCCAAGGTGGCGAAGCACCATCCAAGGTGACCTCGCCCAGCACCCGGGGCCATCAGGGGCCGCTGCAGCCTCCCCCGTGCCTCCCGCAGGCCCCCTTCCCACATCCCTGCCTGTGAGCAGAGAAGCCTTTGCCCTCGCCGCCATGGAGGGGGGCAGGAAGCAGAGCGGGGCAGCCGGCGGCCTGGGCGGCTGGCGGCAGGCAGTACCCTCCTGACCCCCGTGCTCCTGGGGGCAGCCAGGTTCTCCCCGTCAGCCTGACAGTGAATCCGTGTCTTCTGAGCTTGGCTTCCAGCCACGTCCAGAACTCCGGGAAGACAGCGTTCCCGTTAGCCGCTCTCGTGAATCAGGCCTGGGAGAGGAGCCTGGGCTGCATGCACAGCGGGGACCACCCAGCACCACCTGAGCCCACCGTGAGCACAGCGCCTCCACCCTGGGACTCAGAAGAGATGGGAGGGCTCCCCTGGTGGCACAGTGGTTGAGGGCCCGCCTGCCAATGCAGGGGACACGGGTTCATGCCCCGGTCCGGGAGGATCCCACATGCCGCGGAGCGGCTGGGCCCGTGAGCCATGGCCGCTGGGCCTGCGCGTCCAGAGCCTGTGCTCCGCAGCGGGAGAGGCCACGGCAGTGAGAGGCCTGCGTACCGCAAAAAAAAAAAAAAAAAAAAAAAGAAGAGATGGGAGACGCAGGCTCTGAGCTCGAGAGACACCCCGCAAACATCACTGCAGGAGGCGGGCGGGCTGCAGAACGCAGTTAGATTCTACTTGCTTCATTGCCCAAAACCTCCTAGTGGCTCCCCGCAGCCAGCCACAGCCCACGCTCGCAGTTTAACACGGGAGCCCCTGCCACCTAACCCTCAGCGACCCAGCTCCGGGACCACCACCCACCCTGCGTGCACAGCACAGATACACACTCTCCTGGCTCCAGACACACAGCGCCCCTCGTCCCTCGCTCACGCTGCCCGGGCGGGGTACAGATTTTGGAGTCTCAACTGTGTCTCTTGGAATCTGACTTGAACCAGGCCCTGACAGCTCCAAGAGGCCCATCCGCACACACACACACACAGACACATGCATACATGCATGCACACACACACATGAACACACACACACATGAGCGCGCACACGTATACAAGCCCACACAGGTGCATGCACACTCACCCACATGCACACATGCGTGCACACACACAAGCACACACATGCACCCGTGCTTTGGGGTCTCTGCACTTGCTCCTTCCTCACCCTGAAATACCCATGCCTCAGTGCTGTGTGCTGTCCCCATGCGCCTCCCCAGTTTCGGCTGGACCCCCGGGCCCCGGGCCCCCATCACCGACACCTCCGCCCAGCGCTCAGAACAACACGGCCCAGTGTCACAAGTGCACATCCCACATTCCACCGTTGCCACTATTGTTTAAAACAATCCTTCCTCCCTCGGATTCTAAGTGCCCTGGAGGCAGGCGGTATTTGACAGGTCCCTCTCCCTTCCCAGCGTCCAGCACAGGCTCCCCCAAAACCAGATATAAATAAGTATGGATTTAAAACGTTCTTATTTTTAAAGAACCATAATTTCATATTATCCCAGGCTGTCTTATTTTCTAATATTAGAGGAAAGAAAACACTTTCAAGAAAACCCTTGCTCACCCTGAAGTCTGAATGGGTCTGGACAGGTCTCTTTTATAGGACCTAAAGGTGCAGCCGATGCCCATCTTGACTTTATCATGTTAAGCCCCATCTCTGGACACCCACCGAGAGCTCTAAGCTGGTGGAGCAGTGCCTCTGCTGATGGGCATCTTCTGTGGGTTTGAACCTGGACAGCCCACCGAGAGCTCTAAGCTGGTGGAGCAGTGCCTCTGCTGATGGGCATCTTCTGTGGGTTTGAACCTGTTCTGAGCACTGCTGCTTCCAGGCCTCCAACAAGGTGGAAGGCGGGGTTACTCACCCCAGACGTTGTTGCTGGGACTAAAGTAATTTGGCACTCAACGTAAATTCGTGCTCACATGATGTGTCTCTTTCTCCTACAAGTAGAGGGCAGCCTCAAATGCAGGTTCATGGAAACATCTCATGTTTTCCCAGACAATGGGAGTTTTGGATGTCTTTCTAGTTGATGCGTGTTTACCCCACAACAACAGCTGGATCCACATTTAATGCAGAGCCGCACACGGTTCCTCAAAGAATCGCTCTACATGAGGAATCACACAGCAACGTGGAAGCTGGAGTCAGGTGTCAGTTCAAGCCCTGGTTCCTCATCGTATTGCTTAGGAGCCTTCGGGGAGACTCAAGCTCTTTGAATCGCTCTTGATCTGTAAAATGCGTCTAAAGACACCTGTTCTATTTATTCCATAAACTTGCTTCAACGACCAAGATAACGCAAGTGAGAGCGTTACTGAGGTATCCTCTGCAACAAGGAATCATCTCTAACCGACAAGATCACACAGCACAGAGCAGGTGCTCAGGGACGCTCGTCGTTCCCCTCCACGGAAAACCTGCGTGGCTGTTACAGGAGCGAGAGCAGAGCCGGCCACCCTCCGAGGCAGCGCTGCATCCCAAGGCCATTGCCCAGAGGCCTCTTGTCAACAGCCACTTTCACCAGTGCTCGCCCAGGGCTCGGGTCAGAAATCTCGTCAGCAGTTCTCAGCGTCCCCGGGTGTCGCTTCGAAAGCCCCTGAATTTACGGCCAGTTGATCAGACATGTGGCGACCTTGGGCTTGTGCCTGGCGTCTGGAGTGGGAGAGTCGTGTGGGTCTGAGCCCCGACCCGGCTGGAGGCTGACACGGAGGCCGGGCGGTTAGGTCAGAGCTGAACTGACATCAGCTGGAGTCGCAGAACTGTCGTTGGAAAAGCGCACCTGCACCTCCGGCCCAGAGCCTGGCCCTGCCCGCCCGGCTGTTATGGCCCGACTCCTCTGTCATCCTCCAGCAGGCCGCACAGGGTCCTCGCTCCATCGCCGCGCCGGCGGTCAGCTCCCGGCTCTCACAGCACTTCAGGGCCTCCCACCACCTTCAGGACAAAGGCCAGGTCCGTAACGGTCACAAGAGTCTCTAAGAAGAGACCCCCGGCCTTGGCGTTGGGGCGCGAGCGGTGCTCGGTCGCCGCACTGGCAGCGGCCAGGCCTGGTCCAGGGCTGTGGCCCTCTCTCCTGTCCCCAGGTGTGGTGTGATGGGTGATCCCATGCGTTGCCCTGACTGGCCACGGGCCGCCCAGAGATCTGCTCAGTGTGACTTCTGTCAGCCTGTGAGTGAACTGAGCTCGTCCGCCCAGGGAGGGCCTGGAGAGAGCAAAAGGGCAGGGAGAGCACAAAGTCTCTCTCTCTGCTCACGCCCAGGCGTCTGCCTTCTCCCGCCCTCGGACCTCGGTGCCTTGGGTCTCTGTTTTCAGGCTCAAACAGGGCCTTACCCCAGCAGCTCCGCAGGCTCTGGGCCCTCGACTCAGACTGCGTTGTCCTGGCCTCTGGCTTGCTGACCGCAGGTGGGCCCTGGGACTCCTCGGCCTTCGTAATCGCGAGACAGCTCCCGAAATGCTGTGCTGTGTCCCGTTCAGGTGCACTTATATGTATATATACCTCCGGTTGGTTCTGCTTCTCTGGAGACCCCTGGCCACCACACGCCACCGTGCCACAGAAAGCCCCAACCAGGTCCAGGCGGTTATAGGTTCAGGGTTTCCTGGGACAGAATCCAATCCATGCAGATTGCGCGTGCTGGGCAAGCAGAACGGGGGACTCGGGATGCTGTGCCCCTTGTTCTAGCTGACGCGACCAGGGAATCCCCAAGCCCAGGGTCCCACCTCCCCGATCCCCATCACGTCACCGCAAAGCTGTTGTCTCCGGCCGCCGGCCGCCAGGGGGAGCCCTCTCAGACCCCACTCCAGTCTCGCGGTCACATGTGTCTCGTCTCCGAGAAGCAGCCTCCACGCCCCCTTCCCCACGATGATGATGCTCTCCCCGACTCCTCAGCAAGCCCGAAACCCCCTCCCCTCACCTACCCAACTCTTCCGAGACGTCTCCCCTGCCTGGCCGCCATCCTCAGGAAGCTTTCCGCGAATCCCCTCCAGGGGGGAGCTGCCCCACTTCACCCTCACATGCCCTGGGCCCACAGCCAACACGTGAGAATTTGCCCAACTCACCTCTTCGTTAAGAAGTGTGTGACTCTCCTCCGAGGCCTGGGTGCCTCCCGGGAGAGATGCTGCATCATAGTTTGCACCCTTCCTGCGCCTTAGCGCCCTGCACACTGGAGCGCTAACACTGCACATCCGACAAAGGTGTGCTGAGCTCAGCCAAGAGTGAGCAAGAACTAAAGGATGGGCAGGAACCAGAGCTTTGGCCGAGCCCAGATTACCACAGCCTACCTGCAGCCAGCCAGGAACCAGCGCTGTGCTCCAGGGCCCACCAGGCACCACTGCCAAGATATCACATAACCATCGCCCTGTTCCAGGGCTGCTACTAACCCAGCTGCCCCCCACCCCCAGATTACGAGCCCTCCAGGGTAAAAGCACCACCCCTGTGGGTGTCTGACTCACCCCTGTATCTTCCAGGAGGGGGACTAGGGACCAGGAAGCGCCCCACACATGGGCGTGGCTGAGTCAGGTACCGAGGGCGGGTACCGCCCACAGCTGCGCTTCGTCTCTCATCCCCATGGAGGCAAGAGGAGCCTGGACTTGGCGTCCAGAGGCATTGACTTGGAGCTGGTCCATCAGCGGGGCTCTGCACACCGGCACCCTTGCTGTCCGCCCCTGCCACAGCTGGCAGATGGCTGTGTGCAGAGCCGACCTCAGCGACATACCCTGGTCACAGAGGCCTGGTCACTGCTCTGCACCAACCCCGCCCCGTGGTCACATAAGTAGTGTCCTAAGACCACTCACTCGCTGACAGACTGTGTGCTTCAATTCCGGATGTTGCCACTGACAGCTCAGTCTTTGCAGGGTTCGTTAGGTTTGGCTGTTCATCGAATCCGCCTAATTTCCAGCTATGCCCTGTCCTGTCGGAAAAAAATGATAATGTGTAACGATTACACAGTTCGCTTGTTTAATGGAAAACAGATGTGTCATCATTCTCTTGCTGAAAATGGCTTTACCTCCAGAGAGTGCTCTGCACGTCCTGTAGCGGCCCTGGTGTGGGGTCCACGTTCCGCCCAAACCACTCATCAGACCCAATATCCCTCCTGCGCCATGGGAGTCCGTCTCTGAGCATTGCTTTTGTTGGGTGTTTTCTGTGGAAAGAAACACCCAACGTGTTTCTTGCTCAAGGTGAACATTCTTGTTCACCAAGAACGCTCATTGGCATTGGGTGAAGAAAGGGTTCCAAGGCCAAGTGTGTGAGAGGATGGACTTGAAAATTAAGTGTATGTATTTAATGCAGTACTGGTCCAAGATGTAAATGTACGGTCTCAACTGGGGACCATCGGTGAGGGGAGTGCAGGGTGCAGCGCTCCACAAAGCTGTCTGTCCCTAGCAGCCCCTCTGCCCCCACCCCGTTATTGGAGACCAGCTGCGGGGACAGAGGTCTGGAGAGCATCCTTGCAGGATCAGTGCCGTCACCTCTCCAGCTCATGGTCAGAAGGTGACACGTAAGCAAAGATGGTGCCACATTCCTCCACGCCTCTGACATCTCTTCATCCAATCATCCAATACTTCCTAGCAGCTTCTGTGTGCCCAGACGGTCTTCGGTCGGGCTGTCTGGCAGCCGGCCCTGAAGATCTGGTCTGTGTACAGGTGCATCGTTAAGGAAGTGCCCCCCAGAGGAAATCTGCCTGGAGCAGGGCACATAAGACAGGATTAGGGGGCCAAGCACGGGTGTCCTCAGAGGGTGGCTGGGGCTGGCCCGGTGGAGAGGGCTCCAGGGGAAGGCATACCTAGGTGTCCCCAAGTCTCAGGGTGGGGCAGCCATGCTGCCACACCAGCAGGTGGGAGGGGAGGGTCTGCAGGACATGGGGTGGCAACGCTCCACGCCTCCAGCCCTGCATCAGCCTCCCGTCTCTCTGTACACACAGCGCCCTCCCAGCTGGAACCCACCCCCGTCTGCCCCAGAGGGGCCCGGTGTGTCCTGAGCTCTCTGCCGTCACGAGTCCCGTTTTGCTAGGACAGTGGCGTCTGCCTTCTCCCTCTGGATCCCGCACAGCTGCTGGCGAGGCACATCTCTCAAGGCGGACCCTGGGGTCGGGCAAGAAAGGTGAGGGATAAACTCTCCAGGCACCGGCTGTGGGGAGTGAGGGCGGCCTGATGAGTCCAAGGAAGCGCTCTCTGCTTTCTGAGGCATCTGAGGAGGAAACCACGAAATGCAGACAACAGGGTTTCAGCGTCGTTTTGCCACGAGGTCAGGGGGACCTCGGTTCCATCATAACTGCATTTCTGAAGCTCTACAGTCTCCAGAAGACCAGACTCGATCATTCAGTTTGGAGGCCCTAATGTCCCTCAGAAGCTGAGAGGAACTCATTCAATTTTACCAGCACTTCTCGGAAACCTGCAGACGCCACCAGAATATGTTAGGCTGGTCCAGACCGTCAGGACGGACAGCCCTCTTGAATCCACATGGATATTTCTGTTTTCGCAGACACAGCCATCTGTGATTCTGTTCCAGACGGCGGAGAGCCACCAAATTGAATTCCTGCCCCACGATCACTTCCCAGAAGCAGCTCTGGGGCAACTCCCAGCCCCACACAGAAGCGGGAGCCCTCGGGGGCCCTGAGGAGGAAACCAGTGCACTGGCCTCGCCCTGGGTCTCTCCCCCTTGCCAGCCCCCGAGCTTTGGGGGAAAACGTGAGCAAACACACAAAGGAGGTGAAACCAGGCGTGTCCCTGGGCTCCGCTGCGGCCCCTACCTGGCTGGAGATGTCCCTCAGATGGGGCATTAAAAGGACTCACGTGGGGCAAGGTCGTACCCAAAACCCAACGTTCATCTGCCTAGTGTTTTTGACCTTATTCCAGGCACCAGGCACAGTTCCCGCTGAAGGGCTTTAACGGGAAAGATGCCACAAGGGCCTAGCATCACCCGGTGGGTGTCCACTGGCCGTGAGGATGGGGACAAAACAGTCAATGCAGAGCCTCAGTGTGTGGCTTTGGTGACCAGGAGGGCAGCGAAGGGCCTGAGTGGCCTCTCCCTGGATCTGAGGTCTGAGCGGCTGGACCCGCTGGGCCCACATCGGGGCGGACGGCGTCTGCCCAGGGAACAGTCAGTGCAGGGCCCCAGCTGGAAGCCCCCTGGCATGTCTGAAGGACTATGTAAGCCAGGAAGAGGACTTCAGGTTTTATTTGAGTAAAATTAGAAGCATTAAAGGGCTATAAGCAGAAAGGCACCATCATGCAGTTTATGCTTCTGCAAAGCTCTCCTGGCTCCGTGGAGCACAGGTGTGGGGCAGGAGGGGAGGTGGAGGCAGGTGAGCAGGCCGGACGCTGTCCTGGGTCAGATGAGGGCGTGGCCAGGACCGGAACAAGGCGGGGGCTTTGCGGGTATTTGGCGGAGGGTGTCACAAGAATGACAGATGGATTTGAATTTCGGGGGACAGGGTGTTTTAGTTTACACGGCTTAGAGGATGCTGGCCAGCTACAGAGACTAGGGGACACGCGGGAGAGGAAGATTTGCTTCTTGGGGGCTCGGGATGCACCGACGTTTTACCGTGGGAAAGCGATCCGCTCTGACTGTGAGGCAGCAGGCGCCTGGCTGTGACCCCACGCCTGGCTCCCCCGGGTGACCTGGGTGTGTGTGCTCCATGGCCCCAGCTGGGATGACAGGGGCCGCCCCACATGGAAAAGATGCTCCTTCAATGAGACCGTCATCCATGCCTGGAACTTCGCCTGCTCCTCTGCTGTGGGCAGCAGGACGGGGACCCTGAGACGGGGTGAAGCTCTGAGGGTGGGTGTGATACGTCACAGTTCACACAAAAGCCTACCCCCATCCACTGTCTCCTCAGTTAAGATGAGAAGAGGGGGCGTTGCCCAGGGAAGGAGAAAGAAGTCCATGGGGGCGGTGATGCATCAAGAACAGAGAGAAACTCGAGATTCTAGTGGAACGAAGAAATGAACAGTAAAAAATGAAGAATCATGAAACAATGGGAAAACAATGGACTAATTCAACAAATGGCACTGAGAATTGTCTAAAGGGGAAAAATTCAAATGCCAGGCTTTGCTTCACTTCACACAAAAAGTAAATAGAAAGCTGTAAAAACAAACTAAAATCCTATAGAATGCAGGTGGTTGCCATGTGTTTCCTAAAGAGCCTGGGAGCTAGAGAGTGAGGTGAGAGTGTTGGGTTCTAGGTCAGACAAATTCAGGTTCCACTCCAGGACCCATTACATGTGACGTCAGGAAGCTGCTTCAGTTCCTTGCACTTCAGTTTTCTTATGTAAAAAGAAGAGAAAAGGTATCACAAAGACTAAATAAAATACTCCCTCTAAAGCACATAGCATGTAGCTGGCAGGTTGTAAGCACCCACTTTATGTCAGCTATATTACCGTAACTGTATGTATTTTATAAAAATTTTCAATAACGAGGAAATTATTATTTTTGCCAGACAGTCCTCAGACCTTCAGAACCTTCCATCTCTCCGATGCCCATTGTGGTATAGTCAGATGAGCTTCGGGCACCCAAGCACCCACTGCAGGCTCAACAACTCCAAAGGCAGTCTCCTGACGAAGGATCCCATCGGGGGTCTTCGTGGTGACGTGTCAGGTCCAGAGCTATGAGTCCCCAGCTCTGGCATGAACATCTTGGCTAGGAGGGGCTGGGAGGAATGGGAGGGGGTTAGGGATCCCGTGGTGGGCCCCGTGCTCTGTGATTTACAGACCAGATGCTGCTAAATCTCCATGACAACCCAGCCAGGAAGGCACTGCGATCTCTACCTGACAGATGCGGAGGCCAAGGGTAAGTGGGTAACCCATGGCGGGTCAGTGCTGAGATTAGATGCAGAAGGATCCCCGGCCGAGCCTGTTCACTCTGACACATTCTCCTTCACTCTTGGGCGGAGCTACTGCTCCAGTCAGGCCCAGAGCCAGGGGAGCGGTGGGTCACTCGCACAGAACCTGGGCCAGCAGGAGACCCTGGCCCCAGGCAGACCCCTAGACCAATGTTGCAGGAGTGTGGAGACGCTCAGGTGTGGGGGGACGGCAGTGACAATTTGAACTCAGCGTGGGCAGGGTCAGGGAGACTCTCATTTTAAGGAGACTTTTTAAAAAAAGAAAAAGCTAGGTTTCCTTTAAAAAGAAAATTGTATAGTACATGCAATAAATAGGCTTTTGAAAACCTATAAAGGCTGTTCCGACACAGGCTGGCGTCATCCACCCCAGGGAGCGCCTGGGCCCCTGGGGAGCTTGGGTGGAGTACAGCCCGTCTCGAACCCCCAGTTTCTGGTGGGCGGAAATCGAGGATGCCAGATGGGGCGGTCCCCAGGATCCACGCCCCAATTCCAGGACGAACTTGATTGTGAAATAAGTCAGAGCCCACCTGTGCTGAGGGTGCGCTCGTGGATCTCAACCCCGCTCCTTATTCCCCAGAGTCAGGGTCCCACGGGTCCGAGGCCTGAGCACACGCGGTGCCGTGTGAGCGGGCGGGGGGCCCCTGTCCTAACACTCAGAGTGACGAGAGCTGAGGCCACGGAAGGAGGTAGCTGCCCACGCCACTGTGAGGGGCAACCACGAGACCAGCGTGTCAGCCACCACCCGGAAGGACGGTACCTTCAACAAGCTGATACTCCAGCCGGAGGGAGCAGACGGCAAACCGGCCAAGCAGGGGTGGTTCCCATCGCAGCCCCCAGCCAGGACCCAGGCCTTGAGCTGTTTCCCCAATTCCGGCTGCAGGGCTCCCGGTGCGCAGTTCTGTGTCCCACTGGGGTGACTTGTCAGCCTCCCCAACCCTGCGATCTCACCCAGGGCGCCTGAGCCACCTCTGTGCTGGCCAGTACCGCAGTGTAATCCGTCCCGCAGCGACGACCTTATTTAGGCGATAGAATCTTATAACTCAGATAGCTGCAGGATGGCCTATCTGTGCAGCACAGATAACGTATTTTCTGTCAACTACACCGTGAACCAGTTTTTCACCTCATTTTTTTTTAGATCAGAAGTAAATGGAAAAGGGGACGACAGTATAAGATCTTGGTGGCAGCGGTGACTGAGTGTCTGTTCCTCGGAAGGGAGAGCTGACTCATGGGGGCCGCACGTTGTGAAGATGTTTGTGCAGGAGGGTCTGGCCCAGCCCATGGGAGGTCGTGGCCTGTGGGAAAAGAATAAAGCTCGTGGCAGTACCAGCAGAATCAGGGCTCCCAATTTCCAGGGCGCGGAGAGGGGCACGGAGCGACACGAATTCGGAGGAAGGTGAGGAAAACCGTGTATGGCTGGAGACTAAAGGTCCTCAGCGCTGTGTGGTAACCACCTAAGGGTTTACCCTCACCTGAAGTTTACCCCGAGTTTCCTCCAGAAGACTGTACCCGTCCATCGCCAGTTAATGCGAAACATGTCTTTCTGTTTGCAGACGTCTGAAGAAAGCGTGCCTGAGACATGGCCCAAGGCCAGGCCCGGGTCTGGGTACCATGTCCAGGCTGCTGCCGGGGTCCCTGCAGGAAGCGGCGGGCCCTTCCCACCTAACCGCCTCGGCAGCTTCCTCGGGGCCGGCGCCCTGGAGCCACACGCCTGGACTAACGGCCCCGTGGAAGCGACGAGCCAGAGACCTCCTCTAAGTATCAGCAACCACACCGCACGCTCCGACCGTGGACCTGCATGTGCGGCCCCGCCGGCGGGAGGGCTCTGTGCCGAGACCTGCTCACCGGCAGGGCCTGGGGGAATAGAGGGAGGCGGCTAGCGACGAGGGACAGGACGGATGGAGGGGGACGAGGGGACAAGGGGGCCGGGGGGTGGTGCATCTCCACCCTGGAGCTCAGCAGACAGAAGCCCGCCCCCCCCCGGCCCGGGCTCGGCCTCCAAGACGTTCCTCGTCCCTTCGGGCAGCACCTTCCCACCACCCTCTGCCCTTCTCAGGCCATCTGGAGGCTGCGCTCCAGCCCTGAGGGACCCCACATGCCCCAGCCGGCCAGCCAGGCTCACCTCGTCTGGGAAACACCTGCTGACGAAAGCAGCCCTTGGCGCTACCTAAGCCCTGAATGCAGGGACACCAGCCCTGGCCCCTGGGGTCCCGCCTGCCCTGAGGTGGCCTCTGTCCCCAGCCGGGCAGGTGGTCTGCCTTCCAGAAGGTCAGCTGGGAAGCACAGTGGGTGGTTCTGCACCCAGCTCTACAGAGAGTGCCCAGGTCCCCGAGGAGCAGGGCCTCAGACACTGAGCCCCTTGTCCCAAGAGCCTCATGGGTCCCGTCAGCCCCATCACACTCAGGAAGTGCCCACACCCCTCCGCGTCGCCCGTGTGTTTGTATCTCATCCCCTCCACCTCCATCCCCATCGTTGTGGCGTTCAGCCAGCTGTGCTTTTGCACCTGCCCTGGTCGGTTGCCAAAATCTTGTCCCCTCCTCCCGATGGAAAACACGTCTATTCAGTCTTCCAGAGCCAGCCTGACCATCACCTCCTGACAGGACACCCACCCCACGGAAAAGCTCCCCCTCAGGCCTAGTACCGTGCGTTTCTGATGGCAGGCGGAGCCAGGCAAAGTGTGGACTCAAAGGACAACCTGCCACCCTCAGCCGGCAGCACCATGGGTGCCGGAGGGCAGGGACGGGACAGTGCAGGGCAGCTCCGCTGAAGGGTCCCCATCGGATGGAGACGTGCTCCCAGTAGCCCCCTAAGAAACGCACAGACTGCGAGCGGAGCTGATCCGTGGATCGGAGCTTGGAACCCAGGGCATCACAGGATGGTCAGAGTTGCACAGGCCGCACCCAGCCTGCTGTCCATCCCAAAGGCGTTACCTGCAGGTATTTTTAACCGGCCCACGAGTGGGTGTTTAGATGCTCCCATCAACATCAGAAATGGGCCAAGCACGTGCTCCTTGACGTAATGGAACGCCATGAAGGAGACTCTCCTTCATGGGCTGTGAACACAGGCTCTGCCATCACTCAGACGTGACCTGGCTGGGGCTCAGCTTCCGTGGGAAAGGACTCACTAAGCAAATCGGTACCGGGAGCAAGATTCCCATCACCGTTTCCTTGAAGGCACGGGCACCCTCGTCCTTGCCTCACGTGCCCACTCTCTTTAAGAAGGTTTCCTGAGCAAGGAGATGCTTTAAGAACACCTGGCAAGCCTTATCAAAGGTCACCGGCCTTTATAAAAGCAGCTGTTTCACTGGGGTGGGAGGGAAGGAGGGAGGTCGGCGTCCATTCAGTGTTTGAACTCCGAAGCCGGGGTCCCGAGTATTAGAACTGCCTGCAACGTGGCAGTGCCACTGGCCACAGTCCGTCCCTTCCGCCCATACCCGCTATCTCCTTGGATCTTCACGGCTGCCCCGAGAGACCAGAGTACATCTGTATCTGGATTTTGTACCAAGAAAACAAAGCCTGAGCCAGACCATGTGATTCCTTGAAGGCACACAGCCGGTCCAGGGAAAGCTGGACTCGGGCTCTAATCCCTCCTGACAGCCTCTTAATTCCAGGCCCAGTGCGGCTCTCACGGGGGGGTGCTCTTCAGAATAGCTCCTATGTGATATGCACTGATCGATTGATTCGAATCAGTGATATGCTCCATACACAAGGTGACCCACACACAGTAAAATCTAAATGCTGGACCGGCACCCCGAGTTCACAAGGTAACCGCAAAACCCACTGCTGAGCACAGGGCAGGGGCCACACACACTCCAGCTGGAGGCTCTCAGGACAAAGAGGAGGAAAGAGAGTGTGTGACAGTCACAGGCTCTCACGTGCACCTGTGTGAGGTCCCCTGAGATTCCGGGGAGGCCTGGGGAAGACGCACCAACAATGCGAGGGCAGCTCTGTGCTCGGCCACTGTCCAAGTCACCCTTTCTTTCCGCTCAGCGCCCGGCCAATGCAGAGTTCCGAATCCTTGGGGGCTGCCCCCTGCCCTGTAGGTCACTTCCCTCCATTATAGCTGGGGGTAGGGGGGTGGGGGGGAGAGGGCAGGCAGAGGCACGGTGCCCGGGGCAGCCTGGTAGCAGAGCCAGCGGGTCCCCGTGCGCCTCCTTGACCAGAACGGGACCCAGAGCCTGCGCTGCAAAGGCACCTGCTCCAGTGTCTCTTCCGCCAGGATGCTCTTTATTAGACCAGGAAGGACCCGGAGAGAACGTGAACCACGACAGGCAAAGCGAGGGGCCGCATCCTCATTGCCTAGAAACCACTCCTTCTTTCCTCCCATCAAAACCCACGAAAAATCTGGTGTTTCCTTAACCCCGATTAGAACAAAGTGTAAGCATATGGTCTGCTTGAGTCGTGATTACCAGGAAAATGCTCACCTTTCACTGGTCATTCATATTTTCTCCGCACCCAGAGACACCTAGCATCCCGAGGTTTCCCCGTGTTCCCAAGATCACCACGTGAAGCCCCTGACATTTCCACCTAAAGTATAGAACTAAGGAGAGTGAAAGTAAATTATATTGTTGTTTAGTGAGTCTTCACTCCACCTCGCCCCTCCACGGGAAGGGAGTATCTCCCTGCCCCAATCCTGGGCACGACCATGGATTTGCTTTGGCCGACGTACCCTGCTTACCCCGTGTGGGTGAGCCTCTCAGGTCTGAGCCTTGGTCCACAGTGGAAGCTGACGCACCAACAGAGCAGACGCGAGGCTCCGTATTTAGGGGGTTCCCGCTGCAACTCACTGACCCACGCTCACCTGAGGGCCCTCCTGATGGTGGACCACGCGGCACATGCAAGTCCGTGTGCACATCACAGGCTTTGAAACAGCTAGAAAAAAAAAAATGGCAACAGCAATTCATTCATTTTACTAAACAGGATCAAAGAGAAGTAACTCTCACGCCGAAGTCAAGGATATTTATGTCCCAGCATCCTATTTATGTCCGGTTATTAAACTAACTGGACCTACCATGCTGTCAGTCCTAAAGAAAAATGGGAACTACACGCCCATATCTGCGGTAACTGCCCAGTCCCCTCACTCCCTCAGGCCCATCCCTCCAGAGCTATCTCCTCGGCATCCCGCTCTGTCCAGCCTGCGGCCATCGGCCTGGTGCTTGGACCTGGCCTTGCCCCCAGGGTCTGCGGTGGGCGAGCACTTCTGGTGCTCTGAGCGGCCTTGAGCGCTGCGGTTGCATCCGCAGGAGAGAACTCAAACCACAGAAGGACCTGCAGCAGGCCTGGCCGTTACAGTGGAAACTGCAGAAGAAAAAGGTACACGAACTTCAGAATTTCCACTTCTGGGAGGCGACGGAGGGAGTGACTAGCTTAATTGAGAGCAAGTTTCCCGAAGGCATTGTTGTGCAAAATGTGATAAATCGGTGCTGGCGATGACCCTGCAGACATGAGACTGCGGTCCACAGTCTAATTGTGAAGATATAGAAAATGTAAATTACGCTATAGGTTGTTTATTTTTAATAAAAAATTATGCTTAAAACAGTTCATCTGGCCAGCTGGCGGAATTATTTGCCCAAAGTGCGTTCTTCCTCAGTGACACCTGCTAAGCGCGGTGTCCCCATACGCCCCCACCCATGAAGGCTCTGCTCAAGGAGCCTCAGGTCTAGACTCAGGCCCAACACCCCTGCCGGGGGAGGAGTGGCGGGCACACCCTCATCAAGACATTAAATGGACCACGAATGTGCCCAGCTTCGCCAAGACTTTTCTCTTTCACTCCCTTCCTCTTTTCTGATCCTCAAGGCATCCACGCTTCACAGAAGGACCTCACGGCCCCTCCAGGCTGTCAGCCCAGGCTCCCCACCCGCTGCTGACACGTCGGGCAGGTAACTGCCGTGGGGACTGCCCTGTGCATTATAAGATGTTTAGCAGCGTCCCAGGTCCCTCCACACTAAATGACAGCAGCGTCCCCCAAACACACCTGGGGATGTTGCCAAATGTCCCCTGCAGGGCAGAAGCGCCCCTGGCTGAGATCCAAACATATTCGGCGTCTTGAAGCAATTTATCAAGCTGGCTTAAGACCATGTTTCACATATTTTGGCTGGTAAAAAACCTGTATGTAAATTCCCAGGGCAGGTTGCTAAAAACACAGTTTTCTAGATTCTATCCCAGACTTACCTTGCTGATCCCTGGAGGCGGGTGTGTGAGCAGCTCAACGGTGTTCTGACGGGTCAGGGCCTTCCTGCTGTCCCCCGGGACAGCCCTCGGATGACGGCCAGAAGTCCACAACAGTTCTAGACGCCTCTGTCAATGAAACATCCAGAAAGTGAAAATGGGCCCTGGTACCTCAGCATCTCCTTTGCTCTCCAGGGAAAGCCTTTCCGGGGCCCCACCCCTCTGGGCCAGATTACGCTACAAATCTGAGTCTAAAATATCCTCTGGCAAAGGGAAGGACCTGTTTCACCCCTGGGGCTGGGGAGCAGCCCTTTCCCTACAGGACGGAGCCAGCCCAAACTTGCATTAAACTGGGGACCTGCGGGCAGGAGAATGAGAATAAATAGAATTTACTTAAGATTTTTTTCAGAAACATCTCGCTGCCAGATCAGATTCCCACAGATGGTATTGCTTTGGACTGGGATTCGTTTTTTTTTAATATTAGGCAAAATACAGGACTGGTGAGATAAGGATGTGACATAAGAAACGGGAAGACGGCACACAAACGCCGGGGGAGCTTAGCTTCAGCCTCCAGGAGGTATGGCCAGAGTCCCAGGACATGAGACATGTGACTCCAGTTTCCATAAAGATGTGACAGAAACAAGTCATTTTCTGAGTTAATTTTAATTAGGAGAGAAATAAGAATGCGTGTATTCCTCTGCATACCTTACGTGGACCTGGGTCCCCAGGAGACAGCCTGGGCTCAGGGGTCCCCAAGGATGTTGGATGCTGAGGGGCCCGGGGTGGGGGAGGGGAGGAAATGGGGGAGAAGAGAGACTGGTGGTCTCTGGGGAGCAGGAGTTCTTGTTCCTGCCGCTCGCAGGTGAGCTGCTCGTCTGGACACACAGCCCTGGAGGTGGCAGCAGCAGCGTCTCCACTCCAGCCCGACGGGGACCACGTCCTGCGTCCGCCCTGGACGCCTGCTCCCCTAGCCACTTAGCTGTCCCAGCAGCAAGAGGCCCATGAGTCCCCCATCCCTGCTCTTTACTCCTGCTGGCAAGCAGTCGCCTGAGGATTGTAATAAAAGTGTAAAGAGCTACCAAGGCCCACGGCGCTTGGCCGACCTCCCCCTCCAGGGTGGGGAGCCCCTCAGGGGAAGGTCCCCACGGCGGGGACTCTGTGAGGGCCACGCAGGAGGGACCAGAGGGTGGGACAGGCGACTCGGGACTTAGATAAACTCCATGCATGGCCTGGGTTGTGGACGCTCGCCGGGACGCTGCCCTCTCCGTAACTGACCAGCCACGTCACACGCTGTCCCCTGTCACCTACCTCTGCTGCGTTTTGCCACATAATACGCTGACTGACTCAAAACCAGCTGATTTTGGAGGAAAACACTCTTGCATTTTCAGAAGAAATAATACTAATTTGGACCGTGAGCATCTGATCAGAATTCCCTGTAAATATTTGGATCAAGTGCCCGGGGAAGAGAGAGACCCGGTTGATTGTAACTGATAGTGGAAAACCCATTCCTCACAGTGTACACGTCGGTATCTCCACTGGGCTCAGCAACGTAAAAGGCCCCAGGATGAAACTGGCGTAGAGAAGGTGCCGGCTGACAGTGACAGATGGGAACGGGGACCAGCACGCTCTCAGCCCCGATGGAGGGCGGACAAGAAGCAGGCCTCGTCGTGGGTGGGTGGTAATTCATTTCAAGATGCAGAGCGGCTCAGAGCTCAGAGGTGAACAAAGGGCCGGGGCTGCAGTCCCCAGAGAGTCTCCCCTCAGATCTGTCCCCGTCTGCTGAGTCTTCAGAAGGGCTGCTTAGCCATGACCTCCGCCCTCCAGCCCTGCGAGGAAGCTCTGGGCAGGGATGGGACCGAGCGTCACCATCGTTGGTGGAGAGGGACCCGATTTATTAAACACAGGAGTGACAGGTCTGAACGGAATTGTCCCCCGAGACCGAAGGAAGAGGGCCCCTTTTGTGGACAGCTGCAGGGATTCTGCAGCACTTCAGACGGGGCATGCAGGGGGAACGCTGGGATGCGGAACACACGGTCCAGGAAGAGCTCGGGGGCTGGGGCGTCTCCTGGGGAAGTCTGAGAGGAGGAAGGAAGCACAGCTGCTGCCGTGGGTGTGGAGGAGGCCTGGGGAAGGTGCTCTCAGGATCCGTGGTTGCAGGGCTGCAGACACATTCTGTTCCAGGGATGCAGCCCTGAACCTGGGTACCACAGAACCTCTCCTCGGCCTCAGCCTCCCGCGGGGCCTTGGCCTCTCCCCCCGACTCTCCTCCCAGCTCCGCCCCCCCTGCCCCCACGTAGAGCATCACCTTCTCTCGCTGGGGTCCCAGAAGCAGACTTCATCAGGACCCCCCGAGTCCAGCACCTCCACTTTTCATCCACTTTTATAGATGAAAACATCTACACACATCAAAAATGCAAGGCAGATCACCACTCACTTTCCAAAACTCTTCAATCACTTGCAATGGCTGAACCCCCAGTCCAGGCTCAGGAGAAAGTCCTTTAACCCCGAGCGTGTCCCCAGCCCTGTGCTGTCCAGCTTCACCTCCACCGCCACCCCCGGCTCCACCCGATCGTGAGTCACCACCAGGCAGGCACACAGCCGCCCAGCTTCATACGCGGTCAGTCCTTACTGGTCTGGGATTCCGTGTTGGTACATCCGCCTGCGCACCAAGGCCTATTAGTGACCTGCAGTCAGCACTCGTGGGGCCTTCGTGGGCGTCCTCAGACATCGCAGAGCAGGGAAACACGTGTACATCCAGACCCACCGCCCTGGCTCCGCTGGGACAGGACCACATCCCGCCTTCTCCGTCCAGCTCACACGCAAACAGGTGTCCTCCTCGTAGTCTACTGAGTGCCGCGCTCTTCACATCTCGGTGATTTTGTTCGTGGTTTTCTGTCTAAAATGGTCCCCAAGTGTCACGCTGCAGTGCTGTCTAGCGTCCTAAGCATACCTAGGCTGTGCTGGGCCTCCCAGAGAAGCTTCCATACAGCACGAGTTATGGGCTGTTGGCCCTGAGTTCAATGTTAGTGCATCAGTGATGTCTATTAAGTTGGGTGTCTTCAAACAGAAACACGTAAAACAAGGTGGCGTACTGTTTGGTGGATGAAATTGCTGTGACCAGACGTTGGCAGGAATCTGTGGGGGTTCACTGTATGTGTCCACTGGGCTGGGCTGCGGTGTCCCGATATTTGGCTAACCATTATTCTGGGTGTTTCTCTGAGGCTGATTTTGGATGAGATTCCCATTTAAACCAGTGGACTGCAAGCAAAGCAAATCGCCCTGCCCAGGGTGGGTGGGCCACGTCCAATCAGCTGACGGCCCGAACTGAACAAAACCTGACCGTCCCGAGCAAGGGGGGGATTCTGCAACCAGCTGCCTTTGGACTTGAACTGCAGTGCCCACTCTGCTCTGGGCCTGAGGCTGCTGACCATGCTGCAGACCATGGACTCACCCGCCTCCACCATCACAGACAGTCTGTGTATATGCACATCCTGTTGGCCCTGTTTCTCTGGGGAGCCCTGACCAACACACGGACCCTGTATCTCCCAAGAGCAACGGGCCAGAGTCACCGACTCAGTGCTTGGGCCCACTTTTCGGGAGCATAACTGCCGTGAATAACGAGAATAGACTGCGTCGTCCCCGCCGCCTGGTTGCTATCATTCAGGTCACACAATTATCCCAAGCCCCCGTCCCCACCTCCCACCACGTGAAGCCCTCCCTGGACCCCTAGACTCTTGCCCTGGGGTCCCACAGGAGACAGGGTCTCGCCCCTGTGGCAAACCTGGCACAGAAATGGCACAGAAGTATCTGCGAGTTCCCTTTCTCAGCAAACCGTGAGCACTTAGGATAGGGCTGTGCTTCCCTGGAACACAGAGGCTCTAGATGACCCTCTGATGCACGAATAACCCATGAGAGCAGCCCTCGCGGGAGGATGGTGGCTCCCGACTGCAGCTCCAGGCTGCTTTCACGGGCTATTGAAACTGATACCGCACTGTGCTCACAGCCACATGGCTGAAGGTCACCCAGTAGCCCTCCTACGAAAACTTCCCGGGTCCTGTTACAGTGTTGGAAATGCCTGCATCCGTTCTCTGTATTTTGAGGCCTTGATGGGCACGGCGAGGACAGAGGTATTTTCCGGGCCGGGGGCAGGCAGGGTCTTTCATCAGCACTTCAGCTGTTCAGATCAGCAGGGCCTTGAGGAAATGAGGAAGGCGTGTTTTCATAGGTTGTAAACCAGACGACGTCATCAGAACTTGGGAGCATCTGGGCTGAGACAGCCGCTCACTGACGCATCTTACCGATAACCCGGGGTCGGTGGGGTGGCAGGGAGGAATCCGCACGCGATCTCCTGTGATCCCCGCCATGCGTCTCCTCTCCTGACCATCTCGCCCAGAGCAGAAGACAGGGTGACAGGGCCAAACTGCTCTGGGGACAACATCTAGAAGCAGTGAGCTGTGAAAACTTCAAGTCTAGGGAGAACTTCAAGGAAGTAGATTTGGGTTCACTGACCTTGAAACGTTAGGAAGGTCTGTAACATTCCCAGCTGCCCCAGTGCGGCCGGAGAGAGAGGATGCCCTCCCAGAGGAGGGGCCAGGAAGCAGATGGGGCTCAGGAGGACCCTGGAGAAGCTTTAAGCCCCCCTGCTTCCCTCTAATGCTGAGACCTGGGTCACGTCCCTCCTGGGAACCGTCAGCTTTGATCTGCTCCCTGGACACCGGGTTTGGATCTCAGAGCCAAGCGCTCGATGCCTGTGCCGTGCTGCTGGAGGGACCCGTATCTCGGGGCAGGGAGACATGTGGCGGCCACACGGCTTGGCCGGC
The DNA here is from genome assembly GCF_059928025.1 of Delphinapterus leucas. Taxonomy (NCBI): domain Eukaryota; kingdom Metazoa; phylum Chordata; class Mammalia; order Artiodactyla; family Monodontidae; genus Delphinapterus; species Delphinapterus leucas. The sequence continues at coordinate 92,607,519 of NC_143141.1, read as the reverse complement.
TTGCCACCTCCCCTTCCTCCGCGCACAGAGCTGACCACTGGGTGGGCGAGCCCTCAGGGCCTCAGCTCCCCCCATCCCAGCCAGGCCCTCAGCCAAGCACAAACACAGCCAGCCTGGCCGCTCTGCCCGGAGGTCCTGTTCTACCTTCCTGACTTATCTCAGACCCTGGCCCCAAAGCTCATATTGACATTGGCGACAATTTTACATGGACGGTGACAAGATCTGACAGAGTTTAAAGTTTCAGTGAAAAGATGACACAGCTGCTGTCCAAACACAGGCTCAAATCCGGGGCCAAAAATGTAACGTCTGCGTGATGCACACAAGTTGCGTCATCCCTCTGCCCTCACTTGTCCTTTCTATAAAGTACACGGGGTTGGTTTGCCAGGAAGGGAAGATGAACTCACACCTTGAACCATGAAACACCAGGCAGATGTCTGTTCGTTAACGGTACCAGGAGACGTAACTGTGTTGCCCACCTCAGCATCCTTGGTCACACCTGCAGCTTCATTCCATGACCTCTGGTCCATGCACAGAGCATCTTTTCCTGCCACATTCTCCATCCACTGGGGACAGGAGCCCAGGGCGCAGGTGCCCCTGCTTTTTACATGGAAACCAGCATCTGTCATATTTCTTAGGCTCTATTCACATCTGGTCAGAATAGCGATCCTGCTGGGAGTTTCAGCATCTTGCTCTTTGACAGTTTGAAGAATTCAGATGGCAGAGATCTTTTGCTTTTGGGAAGACTTGCTCAATACTAAGCTGGGTTCTAAGGCTGGGTTTTGAAAAATAAAATCCCGGGAACATTCTATATTTTTTCCTAACTTTTCCTCTGCCATTTTGGGACCCAAAATGGAGGTGATGACATCCCCAGTAGCAGTGTTTGCTGTAATGCTCCCCAGTGTAACAACGGATAACTCTCACTACATATCACTGGTTTCTGAGTGGTACTGATGAAAATAATCATAATAAAGACCAAGGTCATTGCTTTGAGATGTGACTAGCTATTGGTAAAACTGAAATGCCAACTAGCCTTCAATGACCTTGAGGTAAAACTGTATTATAGCTCTGATGAATTTTAACGACCCAGTGCACACGACAGGGCCTGGAGAAAGCATGTGTCCTGCAGGCTCACGTGCTTTAGGCCAAATCCACCTGCAGCACCACTTACCAAGAATATGACCATGAAAATGTTACATCCACTCTGAGCCTGTTTCCTGTCTGGAAAAGAAGGGGGTTGACACCATCACAGAGAGCTCAGTGAGCACTTGCGGACTTAAATGTAGGGGTCCAAGCTCAGGGATGGTCACATCCTCACATGCAACAGGGATTAATGTTCTCCCCCACACCGAATGCAGGGAAATCGCTATGGAAACAAAGTTACTAGACCTACTGACTTAAGGCTCCAAGGAAGTGAAACATCTAGAAACTTCGATGGAGATGCCCATCATAGGATGGTCCACAGAGTAACAGGGAAAAGCAAGGGAGACCAGACACCTCACTCTGCACTGAGCCTCCGCTGGACCCTCTGTTTGTGAGAACAGGGCAGCTGGGAGCAGTCGGGTTATCCTGGTGGGTGAGGATTAGAGATCATCGTGCCTGGATTGGAGGACTAATTCTACCACTAACCAGCTGATAACCTCGGGCAGGTCACTCACCTGTGCCAATGCCTGCATTTTCTCAGAGGATCATTGAAAGGGTTAAATCAGTTATGCATGGATAGTACTTAGAGAACATTCCAAGGGCTCAGTTAATGTTAGTTATTTATCTATGTCAGGACTCGGCAAACTCTGGCCCTCTGCCTGTTTATATAAATAAAAATTTATTGGAACATGACCCTGCTCATTTGTTTATGTGTCGTCAGTGGCAATTTTCACCCTACAACAGAAAAGCTGAATAATTCAGACAAAGACCACATACTCGCAAACCTAGGATTTTACTATCTGGTCCTTTCTTGAAAAAGTTTGCTGATCCCTTGAAACGGTTAATTTTATGTGTCAATTTGACTGGGCTAAGCATGTCCAGATATTCAGTCTAACGTTCGGTCTGGCTGTTTCTACAAGGGTGTTTTTGGATAAGATTAACATTGAAATTGACAGACTGAGTAAATCAGATTGCCCTCCCCAGTGTGGGTGGGCCTCACCCAATCAGGTGAAGACCCGGACAGAAGAAAACGACTGGCCCTCCCCTGAGCAAGAGCAAATTCTCCAGCAGACGCCCTTGGACGGCACCTGCAGCATCAGCTCCCCTGGTCTTCAGCTGCCGGCCCACCCTGCAGACTGGACTCGGGCCCCATGACTGTGGGAACCAGTTCCTTAGACATGCATTTTACAGCTTCCGTTTCTCCAGAGAACTCTGTTCTCAATCTATCATTCACTGGGATATTCAAGACATCTGAACACAGCCCTGAGACTGTTGTAAAGGATCTTTCATCCCTTTCAGGATGGCTTAAGGAAACATGGGCCTGAGCCAATGCCATCCCGGAGGACAGGACCCCTCACAGGTTGTACTCGTGGGCAGTGGAGGGAGGGGCTCCTGGCTGTCCCCACGTGACCTAAATAACTAGGTCATCAGGCCCCTTCAGGTCCCACCCTCCCTCTCTTTCAATCTTTGGGACTAGGAACTACAATTTGAGGCCTTAAACATTCTTAATTAGCTTGTTTAATTATCACATTAACACTTACCACTTTTTATAAAACTATTTTAGTTTTTATCATCTTTTATGATGTTACTCCAATTAACTGTGTTGGAAAAATGCTGAACCTGAGCTTCCAAGAATAAGGTGCTAGTTTTTGAAGTAAATGTGTTTGATAACGAGGTCTTCTCAGATTTCAGCGTCTGGGAGTGGGCTGCTGCATCATTTTATGTATTGACATAGGCATAACAATATAGATCTATATTGCACAAGTAAATGCACAGACACAATATGTATTGTCATCTCACGACTAGTTGACATCTGGAAGTAGCCATTGACATATACTTCTATATTTCTGTTCATTCGGTTAGCCTCCAGGCACTTCTTTATCACTTCTCTTTAGCAAAATTTTTTATCACTTCTCTTTAGCAAAAATCGTAACACTGCGATTTCACTGGAGTCTCCTTCAGAGATCACTTTGTATCACGGAGTGAAGTCAGGAACGACTTAATGAAGCAAACCACCAGAAGCATGATGGCTCAGACACAGTGGAAGGTTACGTCTCACCACGTAACAGCATGGAGGGCAGGGCCGTCGGGGGGCTCACGCTGGGGCTACTCTGCTGTCTTCAGCAGGTGGCCCCCAAGGCTGTCCAGGCCTGTCTCTGTGTTGCGGGGAGGATGGGGCCGTGCGTGGAGCTTTCCCTGGGCCAGGCCCGAGAACTTGTGCTCACATCTTGTGAACTAACCTTAAGTCCCGCTGCCGCACCTCATTGCCGGGGAGGCTGGGAAACCCCGTCTCGCCGGGCGCCCGCGAAGAAGAAAACATGTATTTTGTGAACAGCCGGAAATCTCTGCCATTGCTGCTCAGCCAAAGTGGGGAAACAGAAGACTTCCTTGAATCTAATCACAGGTGGAAATGAATATTTTCATGATGCAGAGAAGAGCTTCATGAATATTCAAGCAGCCTTATGAGAGAGGTAAATCAATACTAGTGTTTTGGGGGGTGTAAAGTGGGGACTGTGAGTACATAAATTCAGGGGCTCCGCAGTGCTTTGAGGTGTCACTGAAGAAAAACATGAGACTAAACTCCTGGGCTGAGCCCATCCCTTTATTCATTCCGACGTGGACCGGAAACCTCAGGGTTCGACATCGATCTACGTGGTAAGGATAGAGGACCACGTCTCTAGCATCTCGTCTTATACGGAGGAGGACTTGGGTCAAAGTGACCCTCAGACCAACGGCAAGCCCATGGTCACTGACACCAGGACACGCAGGCACCTTTAAGGTACCTGCACGCTCAGAGGGAGAATCTGATTCGGGGGAACTTGAGACCTGAGACGTGAGATGCAGTGGAGCGAGGAAGAGAAACTGGAGCCCGAATCCCTGTCCTGCGGTCACATTTCTTCCATCATTCATTCATTCAACAAGCACTCGTTGTCAACCGCATACTGCAATGCTTCAAAATCAGATCAAGCCCTCTGTTCTGGGGCGCTTGTGTTCCAATGGGGAGATACACGGTAACAAACACAACAAGCCGAGGGGAAACGGCAGGCTGCTGTGTCTGGTGCGGGAGGATGAGTAGAGCCGACCTGAAGCCGGGTGTTGTAGTGTCCACAGCCCCTGCCAGCCCAGCGCCAGTTTGTCAGTCTCGTCACACTCTTCCCTTTAGAGACCCATCCCTCCTGCATTCTCAGTCCGAGAAGATCGGGGGCTGCGTGCTCGGCTCTGGGGTGGGCGCACGCCCCGGTATGGACGGTCGGAGCGCAGCCTCACTTCATGCTGAGGCTCCACTCCAGGACAAACAGGACAGGCGGCTCCTCGCGTGGCCTTTCCTCCGGAGAGCAGGAAAAGAGTCACTTTCTACAACAGCTGCTAGTCAGGGGCAACGCGAGCCTGAAGCCACGAGAGCCCCGGTCCTGAGCACTTGGAGGGAGCCCCCCGCACCCCCTGCCCCAGCACAGGAGGAAGTCGGGCCCCGCCAAGGGCCCAGCCGACAGGAGGAGAGGGGCGTTCAGGTGAGTCCCTCCGTGTGGCCTGCTTCGAACCAGCCCTCCTCTGGCTCCCCAGTTACGGGAGCCGATGATTCCCATTTTCCTGAAGCCTCTTTGAGCTGTGGTTTTGAAATTTGCAAGGAAGAGGCTTCGAATACCCAGCGAGGATGGGGGCGGGGCCTGGGGGTGGGGAGTAAGGAGGGCAGGCAGTGGGGACTGAGAACAATGTGGTCAGGACGGCCTCTGGGAGGGGACAGCTGCTCTGGGCACACAGACAACAACGGCACTGCTGTGTGATAAGCCGGGAAAAGCAAATTCCAGGAAGGAGCGGCAGAGGAGGGCACTGGGGTGTTTGGGGCTCAGAGCGGCGTCCCCAGCAGCCGAGCAACGGAGCCAGGAGGAGCCGGGTGCCCACGTTCTGTCCTGGGGGTAACGGGCAGTCACCAAGTGACAGGATCTCATTTATGTCGTTAAAGGATCGCCCTGATAAGCAGAAACAGAGAGATGGTTTCGAAGACTAGACAGCTGCTGGGAGGGCTGACGCAGCGCTGGGTCAGGCGCAGGTTGGAACAGGGTAGGCCTGAGTGGGCGGAAGCGCCCTTGGCAGGTAGAGCCAATGGGACCTGCCGGTGGCTGTGGGTGATGGGGAGGGGGGAGGGGTCCAGAGTGACCCCGAGTCTCAGGTCGGTGGGCGCGGGGGCCTGGTGGTGCCGACTCCTGGGAAGGGACGGTGATGGAGAGAAAGGGCTCGGGAGGTCTGGGGTGGCCACGTGGATTGAGATTCTGATTCTCAGGCCACAAGCTTGATACCTGATGAATCACTCGGAACCTCAGTTCTCCGAGAATGAAAACGTAAGCTCTGTCGTGAGAGTGAGGTCGAGGCAGCACAAGTAAAAGTGACAGAGGCAGGGCCCACGTACAGCAGGTGCTCCGTGAACACTGATGGGCCTTGGATTTGCGTGGTACGGGGATCGCAGAGGCGGGGCAGCCCCGTCAGAGCCCAGACGCCCAGCACGGCGCCAGTGGTCCACGGCCGAGTTGGCCGGGGATTCAGACGCATCTGGGCGCGTGGGGCTGCCTAGTTCTGTTTGCAGGGGGAACTGAGCCGCCCCCAGGGAGAGGGCTCATGCTGAGAAGAGTCCGATGATGTTGCCGTTCAAGTTCATCTCACAGACCGAGACAGGAGTCCTCGGGTGGGGCGAGGAAAGGGAAGGAGAAACAGAAAAGCCATCTCCCTGCATCTCTGCTCCCCCGTGCCAGCATCCCCTGGTTCTCACAGCCTAAGGGCCCTGGAGCGTCCACGGGGCCCCAGCCAGCTTGGTGAGCTGCCCGGATGCAGGTGCCCAGCAGAGGTGGCAGCATCCGGCCTCTCAGGCAGAATCCAGGTGGATTCCGGAAAAGGAGCAGCGCCCACCCCAGGCCTGGGGGGGGCGGCGCGGCGGCGTGCTTCGTGCTGCCAACCCGGGGCCCCCAGCACACCTGTTATTTCAGATGAGACACCTGTGGGGACCCAGAAGAAGAGGAAATGTCAGGGAAATTGCGCAGGGAGCAGAAACTAAGCAGCCCACCATCAGCATCACCATCCCTCTTCAGCCCCTCCCCACGGAGCGCTCCCTCAGCCCCGACCCAGACCGCCTCTCCTTCCAGCAGGAGCCTCTCTCATAAAGGTGGCTATCCTTCCAGTTGCGCTGACTTCCTTGGGATGCTTTTGTTAGCTGCCTTTGTTCCCGTTCAACAATTTCACATCTAATCCCAGAGACAAAATCATCCAGGTGTCCTCAGGGCTTTGCAGAAGTGTGTGAATAGCCACTTCCGCAGAGGTCTTTCCTTTGTACATTTCTTGAAACGTTCACGCAATTTTTTTAAGTTCCTTTGTAGTAAAGAAGCTATTTTTAACCAGACATAAATAACTGGTCACTTTATTGGTTTGGATAAAGTATTTTTAAACAAGTCATAATGATTTCCCTGTAGAAATGCCTCAGCTGAACGCTGGGACCTAGACGGAGCCTGACTGTGCTGAGATGCACTCAGCCCTTCAACAGGGGCCCGCCACCCGCTCTCCCATTGTTGTCACCTCCACAGGACTGTCCCCAAAGAGCAAGTGCCAGTCTGTGCTCCTGAAGTAGCTCCCCCTCCCCCCAAGGACCCCTCAAAGAATGGAGGAGGAAGTACCTTGATAAAACTCTGCTTCTGTAAAAGCCATATTTGCTCATGGCAGAATGTTTAGGAAATACAGAAAAAAAAGCACGAAGGAAACAAAAATTACCCATCACCCTAAAACCAAAAAATAACCTTAGCCTTTGTGAGCCTCAGTTTCCCTAAGTAAAAGGGGAATAAAGGTGTCACAGTCGATCATAATAAATAGGGTGCCATCCGGATGGGTAGCCCACCTCTTCTGGGGTGAGGCCCAGCTCACAGTGGTGCCCTTTTCTGAGGCCTGTCCCAGAGGTGAGTCAGACACACGTCTGTGTCGGTGACCCCTGGCCCCGGCCCTACCAGGCAGAGTGGGAACAGCGGCCTGACCCAGTGACAGGGGGTGCCCAGGGGCAACCCTCTTCTCCACGTCTCAGAGCATCAGAGGAGCCCTGTCTGCAGGGACAGACGGACAAGCAGACAGAACAAGGAGCAAGAGGTGAGAGACGGTGCAGCTGGGAGGCCGTCTGTCCGGGCACCATCATATAGGTTTCCCGGGCCTGTGCAGCCCCGGGACCCCATGCAAGCTCCAGTCAGCTCTCCTCGGCCATAAAGACTCTCCAGAGCCAGGACAGGGTCCAGCTGTGCCCTGGGTGAGGCCTGGTGCAGTCAGGATGGACCCCGTCCTGCGAACCTCTCTGGGTGGGCGCTCGCCCAGGCCCCACATGCAGGGGCACGGCAAAGCCCTCTCACAGCCTCCCCAAGGGGGATCCCTCCCCATCTCCACGTCCCCAAGAAGAGGGAGCCCGTCCTAGGTCACAAAGCCAGGGAGCGTCTGGTCTGGGCCCCAGAGCCTGTCCTCAGAGCTGCACGTTTCACTGCCAAGAGCTGCAGCTCCAGGGACAACAGATGGTACAGGTCTGTGTTCTGGAACATGCTCTTTCTTCTCTCTCTTCTTTTGGCGCTGCGGCCTGTGGGATCTTGGCTCCCCGACCAGGGATTGAACCCGCACCCCCTGCATCGGAAACGTGGAGTCTTTACCACTGGACCGCCAGGGAAGTCCCTCTTCTCATTCTTCTAGTTTAGATGGGCTGCCAATCACCTGCCCGATCGAAAGCTTTCAGTGAATTTTGGCAGGAAACCACTCCATACCAATCACCATCCTAGACCCAGGAAATCAGCAATGAGATGGTGCTGCCCTGGCCCCGGAGCAGGCAGGGCCCACGGGGAGGGGGCCGGCTGGTGAACATGGCAGTGGAGGGGTGGGAGAGGGGGCTGGGAGGAAGCCCAGGGGACCAGGGCCCAGGCGAGCTGGCTGCCCCCCACCCACACACGCATGTGAGCCCAGGACACCCCCTCCCTTGCAGCCCTGAACTGCTCCCCCAGGTGCTGGGTGGGGAGCGGCCACCAGCCCCAAGGCCCCGGCCTGACCTTGGAGGTGCTTCCCTCCAGGCTTGCTGACCCCAAGTCTCCCCGCTCGCCCCCCATGTCCCGCCCCAGCACGGGGCTGCCGACACCCACACCTGTCAGCCCGCCCAGCCTCCGGGGTGGCCTTTGCCGGTTCCCTCGGGGACACTCGAAGCCCGAAGGGACAATCACTCGAACAGGTTTTCTCTTTGTGTCAATATTTTCGGGAAACAGCCCTTTTGCTCGAGTGCTCTCAGGAATACGATTAACATAATTTCCTTCACCTTCTCGAAATTTGATGTTTACAAGGCTATCTTGGCAAGAGCATACCGCAGACTGGCGGGACCTGATGCTGAAATGCTGCTCTTACTTTTCATATTGACATTGCCATCGAATAACCTGGCGCTCTGCTGCGCTGTTACCAGCCACTTCTCGGGGGCATTCTGAAGGGAAATGCAGGTATTTCCTGAATGGAAAGGAGCCCCACGACCTTTGGGTCTGCCAGCGGGGCTGGATCTGTACATGCCTTGGCCATCGTACCCCGTGTCCAGCACTGTGGAGAGGATTTGTTCTTCAAATGTCAGTTCATGCTTCACCTCCTCCAGGAAGCCCTCCTTGCCTTCTTGCTCTTGGCCCTTTGTCAACAGAGTTGAATCATTCTTTCTCTGAGCTACCATTATACCTCCTCAATATTTGTGTTCTTTTGCTCATAACACTATACCAAAGGGCTCTGCTTATATATCTGCTTCTCATACTAAATGATAATGTCCTTGGGGCCAGAACCGAATCTTACTCATCTCTGCAGCTGCACCGCTAGAAGGGTACCTGGCACCCAGTGAGCTCCCCTGGCCAGCAGTCTGTAAACCGGCCCCAACACCTCCTGGTGCTCACATCCCTACGGAACCCCCTTGTCTTGCCTGCAGGCTGGACCTAGGGATGCTTCTCTAATCAAGAGAACAGAGCGAGAAGTGACCAATGACACTCCTGAGATTCGGTGAAAAAAGGCGGTGACTGTCTTCCTCACTGGCCCACTGTGGTCCTCAGGGCCCGGCCCCGGGGAAGCCGCCGCCGTCTCGTGCTCTCTAATGAACAACCGAGTCTCTGTCTTAGTGAGACTCTGCAGCATCTCGCTCTGATGGGAGCCTGGCAGCCGGGCTGGGCCAACACAGACTGCAAGCCCCCCACACACCTCCCCACACGTTTTGTCGCATTTGATTTCAACCGTGCAGTGAACATCATACCTAAGAAGACTTTTGGTTATTTCATCTACAAAAAATAGTATGACCGACGGTGAGAAAGTGACCTTCTGTTCCGCATCCAAGCAAGAGCTGAGGGTCAGCCTGTCCCCAGACCTAAGCCAGGGAGCGGGGCTCCGGGGCTCGATGGGCTGAGCCTTTCCCATAACGAGGAAAGCGACGCTGCCCAAGCACTGCTCCGCCTTCTCCCGAGGCCTTATCAGAGTCCCGCTGGGGTGGGTTTCTAGCACAGCCGCGTCCAGGCAGGCGGGGGAGGGCGGCGCAGGGCCGGGATGTCCGGCTATGCCACCACCCTCCTACACCACTGCCGCCTGGCTGCCAGGAACACTGAGAACAGAGCCTCGGGCTTCCCCCAAGACAGAGCTGAGGACCAGGGAAGTGGGGGGAGACTGCTCCTTCCCAGGAGCCCAGGTAGAGCCCCCGCCCTCCAGATTCTGGAGGAAGGTCAGTGGAGAACGTCGGGGAAGCAGTCCTGCCCCGCGTGGGCCTGCCCCGGGCCGGAAGCATCCCAGAGAACCAGGCTGAAGCACAGGCTGGTGTTACATTTCCAAGGCAGAGTCTGGGCATGAAACTCACCCTCCGGTTACTCCTTTTCCTGCCCACATCGCAGTTCGTCATCAGATAGCCACATGGGCACCTCGCACCTTCCCAGCACGCCGACCTCAGTTGTCTTTTCAGAGCAGCTAATGAGTGGACAGCAGGACTTGGAAGCACACGAGGGGGCCGCCCCCCATTGCTCCCCGGCTGCCCTCTCACCCCGCCCAGGGCCCCATGCCATGCGTGGACGGAGAGACCACAGGCTGCCCCGGGGATGGGCCCCGACCCTGCTCCAGACGGCATGGAGTGGGGGGTGGGCAGGAGCTCCAGAGCACGGTCCGCGCCTCCGGCAGGGGGTGGGAACGAAGGGCTCCGGGGGCCTGAGGCCCAGGCCTGCCGTGGCCGTGCACCCGGGGCTCTCGCCTCTGCCTGCGAGCCTCTCTCCCCTGCCCCACGAGACAGAGTGCACAGGCTTCCAGCCTGACAAAGAAGACGGCCACACGCGTGGACCGCCTCTGCTTCTCAGAACCGCACTGCGGCCGCGGAAGTTCAAAGGGAAGAGAGGCAGAGAGACATCAAGGAATCTCTGGAAGATGCAGGCCGGTGAGGGAGCAGCTTGACGGAGGAGAAGAGAAGAAAAGGAGGAACACCCGGCGCCCCAGGTCAGAGCGAGATGCACAGCGAGCCCAGCCCGTCCGGCCCGAGCCCAGGGAGGCCCCGCCGCGGACGCAGGTAGAGACAGTGGCGGTGCTGGGGCAGCAGAGGGCTTCGTGCAGAAGCCACAGCTGCTGCCTTCCGGCTCCGCTCTCCACGCTGACCACGTCGGGTAGCACACACAGCCCCTTGTTGTCACCAAGCTTGGGTACCAGCTGGGAAAATCAGATCATAAGTGAGCAAATAAAAATGTACATAAAATGGAATGAGGAAAGCACATGTGGTGCTAAAGCCAGGTGGAGATTTCAAAGAGGGGGCAGAGTGGGGACAGGCTCAGGGAGAGAGTGACCCGCCAGTTGGCTGGGGCAGGACTGGCGTCCGGCCCCGAAGGGAGTGTCGGGTGTTTATTCTAGATCAGTGGGCAAGGGAGCCTCTCCACAAAGGGGACATTTGGGCCAAGAACGGGAAGGAAGAGGCCAACCGGGTGGAAATCAGGGAGGAGACTCATCCGGAAAGCAGAGATGTGAAGCAGAGGCCCAGGAACATGAAGCAAGACACGCTCAGCAGGCTCTCGGGGCCTGAAGTTGGGCCCAGCGTCCAGCAGCATCTCTACACATTTTGCTAAATGAATACCTTTCGAGAAGGCGCACACAGCTGTGGTGCCAGGCGAGAGGCCAGGCCACGCGGGCTCTGTGAACCGGGGTGAGCAGGCCTCACACCCATCGCAAACCAAACTGGCAGAAGCCACAGTCCTCACTGTGATGGACTCTCAAGGTCGTCGGTGGAGATGGGGGCGTGTCTTGACCACGGAAACACACCCTCTGTGCCCTGCGGCACCTCTTCCCGGGTTCTCTCCCAGAGATGATGTGAGAGAGAAATCGTATTTCCCGCCCTGTTCTCTGAGCACACTCTGCTCTGGTCCTCTCTACACCTTCAGCCCTGGGGTGGCTGCTCCAGGATATTTGAGATGAACGGCCAGGTTTTGCTGGAAGGAGGTCGCTCTGGGGCACACAGCTAGATGCAGAACTTGGCCTGATCATGGGCCCACCAGAAGCCCTTGGCAAATAGACCTGCCAAATCTAGCAATTCAGCTGCTAGCGGTAATGTAGGTGATTTTTGCCTCCATGTCATTTGCTTATTTATTTTTTCATTGTGTTTAGAATCTAGATGGAGAAGGAAGGCACTATGTACTGGAGACGCCCTCAAAGATGCCAACAGAAGTGAAAGGACCATGACCCATCTATGGACATGTCCAACCACAGATGCTCATCATATGGATGAGTAATGTACAAAGGTTCTCACCGTAGTTGTTTTGGCCAAGAATTGGAAGTAAACTGAATGTACATCAATTAGAGAGAAGCTGGAAAAAATGTATTACATCTGCACTAGAAACCATTATACAGTCATTAAAAATAATTAGCTGTACTGGATAATTTAAGGTGATTTCCACAAGTTGATTTGGAGCGAGAAAACAAGAGGTTGAAACTATGTATTAGTGATACTGTTTTCATAAATAAATCTTGAGAATATGTTGTACGTGTATTATATGGGGGAGATATGAAAAGACAACTCAGGTTATTGAATACGGCTTATGGCTAGGGAAGCAGGTTCACTGATTTTCTCATTTCTTTTGATCTGTTTTGATAGATTTAGAGTCAGAACTCATCATTTAGAGTAGAGAAATCAAGTAACAGAGACAAAAAGTACATTTAAAGATATAAAAGTAAACAGAGAAAAACAAGCAAATAAAAATGTGATAATGATAAGGAGGAGAAAAAGATGCTGACTCACCCGTGGACCCACTTCCGTACACTCAGCCAGTGGACGATCTGTGGGGGCACACGGAGCCTGCACAGGACGGAGCACCCAGGGTACCCTGAGCTCACGGCCGCCATCCCACGGGCACCTGGACACGCTGTCCCCTCCACACGTCACCCTGGACAGGGCGGAGACAGAGACCTGGGAGTGAGCCCTCCTGTGTGGACCACGTGGTGAGTCTACACCTCACTCCGTGGTGTCTGCTGACCAGAAGCATGTTATTAGGAACAGAAAGATAAATATTAAAAAGTCTAGGAGAGGGGCTCCCCTGGTGGCGCAGTGGTTGAGAGTCCGCCTGCCGATGCAGGGGACACGGGTTCGTGCCCCAGTCCGGGAAGATCCCACATGCCGCGGAGCGGCTGGGCCCGTGAGCCATGGCCGCTGAGCCTGCGCGTCCGGAGCCTGTGCTCCGCAACAGGAGAGGCCACGGCAGTGAGAGGCCCGCGTACCGCAAAAAAAAAAAGTCTAGGAGAGGCGGGAAAAGACGGTGCACAGAAACTGCTGCTTCCGTGAGAAGCCGTTTGACACCATTGGTGCTGCTGTAGGAGCCCAGCAATCAGCACCCTTCCTCTTACCAGAGCTCTGAGCTGATGGGGCGCCGGACAGACCCCGGGCAGGGCAGAGGATGAGGGTCAGGAGTGAACGGCGGGCTTCTGATTCCCGGACCCAGACTTAGACCGACAGCCCGGCGCAGCGACCTGCTCCTACACACCTCCCGGCAAGGAAACCGACCACTGTGGGAGGCCAGGCCCCAGGAGGGAAACAGAGGGAGCTCAAGCCTCATGGCCAAGTCACCAGCTAGTCGATCTGCCGCCCCTCTCAGAGAGGAGAGAGCCAGGGTGACGTGCGGGAAAGGCCTCTCTGGGGCAGTCCTCCCAGCTGGCAGCAGGAGTGGGACCCCACGCTTTCCCCAAAATACACAACTTGATTTTCTCCTCTATGCATATGGATTACTTTGCTTTCAATAAATATTAGCTTAAACACGATGAAAACAAAGAGACTGGTCAGACCATTTCCTGTCCCCTCGTCACTGGCCTTCCCTGAGTAACTGGGAGCCGTGGGCTTGCACAGCGGGAGCTCTGGCATCCTCCCGAAGGAGGGGGCACCGGGGGGCAGGAGGGGCGGCACTGCCCTGCTCCAGACCCCACCCCCAACGAGCCGACCTCGGTCCCCTCGGCCAGGCCTCCCTGATGGTTGTGACAGCGGCCTGCTGCATCGTGGGGAAGCCGGACTTGGAACTCAGTGTCCCTGCCGATGTGAAATAGTGAGCTGAGCCCCCCTCGTAGGGTTCAGAGGGATCTGAAATGACCGCCGTGGCGGGCAGCCCCCGGCCCCTGCCACGTGTCCCAGCAAGGGCGCCCACACGCTCGGGAACGAGCACTCACCGCCCCAAAGCCAGGAGCGATGAGCAATTCATGTGAAAATCCTGGAGGAATCTTCACTAATTAAAAAGCAGACGGAGTTTTAAGAAAAACCTACCCAGGCTGCAAGCTTCAGATTATTATAAACCCGGGTGCATTTTTATGAAACAATCCAAAATGCAAAGCAGAACAGAGCCTTCTCTACGGTTAGTTAGGAGGTGCGAACGCTTCACACGGGCCCAGCCTGCATGGTGATGGGCCCGTGTGGTTTCTGCACCTTCGGTGCACAGCCGCCCTCAGACCCACTGACTGAGCTGGACAGGGCCCCAGGCCCTGCAGGAGAAGCCGTGGCTCCCAGGGCAGCCAGGGCAGCGGGCGGGTGAGCCCCAGGGACGGCTGCACCAGGACACAGGATCCAGCTGCACGTCAGCACAACTTTCTAAAGAGAAAGCTGCCGCCAGCGTGGGTGCCACCTCACGGCTAATCCACCCCCAGCCCTTGAAGACATCCTGGCAGAGGTGGGGACACTGCAGGGTGAGTCCCGAGCTGACTGGGGGAAGTAGGACGTCCCGTCCCTTCCTGCAGCCTGACCCCAGCCTCTGTGTCCCCAGATCCCTGGGATTCTCCTCTGGACTTAACATCTCACATCCGGGCTTTTCTTTCCCTTCACAAGCTTTTCTTTCCTCCCTGGAGTCCACAGCCTGCCCTGCAGTGACAAGTTTCTGTGTTACCTTGAGCCCAGGGTTGAGTAGGACACTCCCGAGAGCACCCAGACCTTGGGGTCGGCCGTGGCCCTTGGGTTCCAGGGGAGAGTGGCGCGTAGCCGACCCCTGTCCTCAGACCACCCCCCGCCCCCCGGCAGGGAGATGCCAGGCGTGATGCCAAATACCCCAGGTGCTGTCACAGGAGAGAGCGAGAGTCATCGGAGCAGCAATCTGGGTGGGAAGCACGGGAAAGGTTATTTGGAGTTGACAAAGGAAGGCCATAGGGCTTGGAAGCTGCGCAGTACTGGGAAGGCGGCGAGGGGAAGGGGGCTCCCTCCCCACTGGGGCTCATCCGCCCACAGTGACTGGTCAGGAGAGACCAGCCCTAAAAGCTGCCCCCACTGCCCAGCCTCTGAGACCCCCATTTTCCACGAAGCTTTCCTCTCTCATCCGACCCTCCCCTGAGCAGAGATTACCTGCTCTGCGAGAACTTTTCATGCCTCTGAACAGACCATGTGCACGTTTTCACAGTTCCCTCGTAAAAGATGTACTGGCAGACCCCAAAATGAACTCGGGGGAGAGGGGCGCGGGGGAGCCGTCCTCAGAATTCCTGGGTCTCCTGTAGCTGCCCACACTCTTTTCTCAGCATCGGACATGCCTGGCCCTGCCCTGCGGTGTAGTAAGGCTCCAGGGCCCCGGAGGGGCACTGAGGGCTCTGCCGAGGGCCAGGTCACCCATCGGGCAGAGCCACCTGCTTCGGACCCAAGTCTCCTATCTACCAGCTGCGGGCCTGCGGGCGAGTTACTCGGCCTCTCTGTTTCAGCTTCCTCTTCTGCGACGTGGGGCAGATACCGCCCCCCTTGAGCTTCCCTGTGAAGCTGTGATGGGCACGTGTCAAGCGCTGGGCTGGAAGCAGGGCTGCCGTTCATTCCTGGGTTTTTCCTTCCAGCTGCGCTGCCTGCGAACCTCTGCGCCCACGCTTCCCAGAGAGATCGCACGTCCCCCCCTCCCCCCGCTCCGTTGCCATGGAGACAGAGACGAGAGCGCAGAAAGGCAGGCTCAGCACAGTGGCTCGGGCTCTCCTCCCCCAGGAGGGCTCCCTGTCAGCTCAAGGCAGTGAAGGCTCATTAGCAGGGGAGCCGCAGGCCGTCTGCCCACAACTTCCCAGGGCCCAGCCTGGCCCCGAATCTCCAGCCCCTCCCTCCCTGGTGCAGAGCTGGAGGTCACCCAGACACCCTGCTTCCATTTCTCTGTGTAAGTCCCTCCCAGAAAAGCCCAGACCTGCGTCTGAGTTGGCCTGAGATACAGCTAAACCAGCCGGAGCACCTCTAAGGGGGGCCTTGAGCGATCGGGGCTCAGATCTGTGCAGGGGTGTGTGTGTGTGTGTGTGTGTGTGTGTGTGTCTGGCACTCTACCAGACACCTGACATGCGTGCTCTCGTAAAACCCAGACAGCAGGCTGAGGACATAGAAGCAGCATCCCCCAAATGGATGAGTAAAGTAAGGCTCTGAGGGCCCAGCGACGGCCCCGCTCACACAGCTAGGATTCCCAGTCCAGTTCCGCCAGCCCAGGAACACAGTTCCACCTTGAACTCTGCCTGCAAAGTCAAGCTTTTTGTTCTCAGGTGCGGTCTCCACAGGCCTCCGTTTTGGAGTGAGCTGAACAATGGCCCCCAAAGATAGCAGGTCCCAATCCCGGAACCTGTGGATGTGACCTTACGAGGAGGAAGGGTCCTTGGAGACGTAATGAAGGACCTTGACGTGGAGAGACTGTCCTGGAGTATCAGGGCAGGGCCTAAATCCAGTATAAACATGCTTAGAAAAGAGCAGCAGAAGATTGAAGATTCAAATCACAGGGAAGAGGGTGATGTGAAGACGAGGCAGAGACGAGGGATGCGGCCAGCAGCCCGGGACACCCGGTACCTAAGAAGCTGGGGAGGCAGGAAGGACGCCCCTGAGCCTCACACGTGGACTTCTGCCTCCGCAGCTGGAAGGGACACAGCCTTGCTGTTCAGGGCCGCCCATCCTGTGGCCATCTGTGGCGGCAGCCACAGGACAATCATGCAGAGAATAAAGGTGCAGACTCTGAGAACTAGCGCAGGCCGTCCATCCAGCTCTGTCACCTCTCCCCACGTGACTCGCAGTGGCCAGCCTGCACCCTTTGTGCAGGAGCCCCAACTTTGTCCAGTTCAGAGCGTTCCTCTGAGCTCCAGGTGCAAATATCCCCAAACCAGCTCAATATTCCCATTGAGATGCATCAAGGACATCCCAGGTATGACACGTCCAGAAGGATGGACACACCTTTCCCCACACCCACACCTCAAAAACCATGTTTTCTCCATTTTCCCAGAGGTGTGGGCTCGCTCCCCTTTCTTCACGCCCACTAGCCAGCCTGAGAACAAAGTACAGTGATTCCCACTCCAAAACAGGCCTTACCTCCCATCCCTGCTTCGTGCAGCCATGTCTCCTCTGAGCAGCCCCGAGACACCCCCAGGCGCCTCCAATCCCCCTCTTCCACCTGGCAGCCGGAGGCCACCCTGAAGCAAAGGTCTGGGCAGGCACCCTTCTGCACCGCTGGTAACACTGCCAGCTCCGTGACGCCCTGCCCCCTTCCCCGCCACCCCCGTTATCCCTCAGGGAGGTGACAGCACCGCCTCCCTCCTCGATGCTCTGCTCACAGCATGGGGGTGAGACCCTCGCCTCGGGCGCTGTAAAACCACACTGCCCTGGATGAGGGCACTGATCCCCAAGTCCTGGGAGACCTCGAGAGGATGGCAGTGGAAGCAGGGTGACAAGAGATCCCAGGGCGATGCCAGTCAGAAAGGCCACAGCCTGTTTGGTTAGGGACGGAGAGGACTCACCTGCCGGCCCGCTCAGACCCTCGTGGCAGAACATGAGGACCGCAAAAGGGAGAGGACTCGACCCGCCCCCGCCGGCAGACTGCTCTGGGAAGCGGTGAGCACACGGGCCAGAGACCTCGGAGTGGACGGACACATACCCTGTGTTTAGGGAACAGCGTTCACTCAGTTTCGCCCCTGTGCATCATGTAGCAAAGACTGTTTTCTCAGCAGAACCTGCTGCAGGAATGAATGAGGAGCCCATCGAGGCAGCTCAGGGCCCCTCTGCTCTAGGACCAGCCACTGATTTCCAGGGAATCGGGGGAAAGCAACCCCTAATTTACCAAACCAGGATTGATTCCGTAGGTCGGGCATTCGGACCGGGCACAGCAGGGGGTGCCAGCCTCTGTTCCCTGAAGACTCAAACGGCTGGGAGTGACTGGAATGGCTAGGAACTGGAATGTTCTGGAGGGTTCTTCCCTCACATCTGGCACCTAAGCTGGGATGACTCACAAGTGGGACTCGGCTGGCCTGTTGACCCAGTGTCCACACGTGGCCTTTCTCTGGGGCCCAGGCTCCCCCAGCTTGTAGGGTCCCAGGAGCCGTGTCCACACAAGCACCCCCAAACCTGGGCAGAGCGCCCAGCTTGGAAGGTCACCTTGCTCCCCGTCCTCTGTGGGTCAAAGCAGTCCCACGCCCACCTGGATCCGAGGCAAGAGGCCACAGGTCCCATTCCTGGAAGACAGACAAAGAGCCGTGGCCATCATTTTCAACTGCCAGTATCAGGAGCCCAGAGGTGGAGGCACAGAGGCCTGCGCTGGGCAGCCGCAACCAAGCACCCTTGGCCCCTGTCCTCTGACCCCTACAGCTCGGAAAGGCAGGGAGAGGCCCGGGAGCCAGAGATGCCGCCTGGATTCAGAGCACACGGTCACAGGGAGCTGCTCCGTCCTCCCACGTGGAAGCTAAGCATTGCACAAGGCCGGGCAGGCTTTTGCCAACAGCTCGGCTTGTGGGATGAGAGCCAGCACTCCACCCGTTGCTCTCCCAGCGTCCCAGGCTGCAGCGCAGATTCTGGGCAGGACTAAACCCGTCCCTGAGCTCCTCTTTGGTTTCCCCTACGAAATGGATACAACGGTTACAACAGTTTCGATCTGGGTGTATGGATATCTTCAGGGCAGGAACATAGAGGTGGACCCCACGTTGGCTGCAAATACCAGAGAAGCAACAGGATTCAGATTCTGCTTTCCAGACTTGGGAGCCTTGCTTGCTTTGACCGATTGTCAGCTGAACTGCTTGTGTGGTTCCCAAAAGCTACACGTGAAAAGATGAACCATAAGTCAGCAGTACGCCCTAGAAAGATCCTTAGCCTGTGAGCACTGAATTTTTTAAAATACTCACATCCAGAATCTTAAAATGCAGGCTCCTCTAAAAGACATAAGCGCAGCGTGATTGTCTCTTTTTAGATCTGCAGGCACGTGGCAGATTCACATGCCCGTATCTGAGCGCAGGCGCTCTGGGGCAGCTGGTCTCCGTGGTGTGCAGGCTGGCAGGGCTGGAAGGGAGACAGTTGTGTGCCAGGTCCTCCAGTGCCGGACGCCTGTCAAGCTGTCTGCCGAGCTCAGGCTCATGGAGCAGCGATTCTGCTCTGCGGTTGGGGGTGGGGGAGCTGCCCCTGGCGCCATCCTGTGTCCTGGGCAAGGGAGTGGAACCCTCTGTGAGGCCCGGCCACTTGTCCACTCTGCCGCCCACTCCCGAAGGGCCGAAGTTGCCCTGGTTTGTCAAGATCAATCCTCTTCCTTAAATCACCATTGCTTGAGGGAATCCATTACGGCTGGCCAAAATTACAGAGGTCAGTCTTAAAACATTAATTTAAAGCTCTAAAATGATCTGCTAAATTTAGACACAATTCCGATGAGCACCTAATTTCTCTCTTAGAACATTGTTGGCTTCAGCGGGGAGAAGGAGTGGAGAGCTGATGATTTGCACGTGGGGAGCTCAGGACCAGCGGGAGCCTGTCTGGAACGGCGCTCCATCTCAGGTTTAGAAGGTGCCCCCAAGAGTGGGAATCATAGATCAATAACTTGGTGACAATTCTTTAGAGCTGAGGGAAAGCATGCTGGGTGGTTCTGCATGATGGGGAAGGGGAATGTCTTCCTGGCTTTGGGGGAGTCGGGGCTGACCAGCAAGATGCCTGCTAGAGGTGGGACACGTGGGCTCAGGTGGTGGCTCTGTCACAGCAGGCTGAGCTCTGTGGGCTCTGGGTACCTCGCCTCCCCCCACCCCCCACTCCCGGGCAGCACACCAGAGGCCCTGTGCACGCTCGTCTCTGATGGAGATTTACAAGGGAGGCGAGGCCCGGGGACAGTGCGGAGAGACAGCCCAGCCAGCACCACAGGGCAGGGAGCCGGGGGACGGCTGGACAGACTGACCCTGGGCATCTTCCGGGCAGCACGGACTCGAAGCCAAGACTCCTGTGTTCCTGCGGCAGCCTGGGTGTTGGATGCAGCCCAGAGACAAAGGCAAAGCCCAGTATCCTGTCACCTTGCTTCAGGGAGGGAGCAGGTGGGAAACAGATCTCAGTAAGCGATGAAGGTCGACATTCACAAGATTCAGGTCAGCCAAGGAAGATAAGGCAAGAAATAGAAGTCCATACACATGCCAAGGTCAGTACTCAGGGGCCCACCTTAGGAGAAGCTTACCAGGTCAGCACACGGGGAGTCTTCTCACAGAGGCCCCGGAAGTCCGGGAGCAGATACTGGCAACCTCTGCTGTGCCAGGCAGAGCACCTGGTAGATTCTCCTAATGCGGAGGGTTGGTGGAGGGAGGGAGGGCGACACACCACGGACCAAGGCTGAGGGGTCTCTGCACCACGACTAGAGGTGCTCCTCAAAGACGGAGAGCTAGGGGGGACCCTGGAGACGGCCCAGCTCCCTGCCACCAAGTGTGCTTGTGAGAAATGCAGGCTCCCAGGCCCCACCCAGCTCTGCCTTTGGACAGGACGCCCAGCAGATTCACATGCACTTCAAGGTGTGAGAAGCACAGACCCAGGTCAGCCTCTGAGGAAGAGGTAGGGCACATGCCCGTGGCCTAGAAGAGAGGGGAAGATTGCCCCCGGCCAGCCAGCAGGCTGTGAAACCCAGCCTGCGTCTCCCTGTGTGACGGGGAGCTCGGCTGCGAGAACACTCAGGGGGACACCACAGGGCTGTGCAGCAGGAAAGGAGCTGGACACCATGTGCCTCAAGGCAGGTGACACGGACACAGAGCTGTGTATGAGGGAAAAGTTCCAACAGCCAGAGCCACAGTGGAGGGAGCCACCTCTACAGTGGGTTAGAGCAGGGGTCCCCAACCCCCGGGCCTCAGACTGGTGCCGGTCCATGGCATGCTACGAACCAGGCCACACAGCAGGTGGTGAGCGGCAGGCGGGCGAGCGAAGCTTCATCTGTAATTACAGCTGCTCCCCATGGCTCCCCACCAATCCCCACTGCTCCCTCCCACTCCCTAGCGCTCCCCATTGCTCCCTGTCTCTCCCTGTTGCTCCCCGTCTCTCCCCGTCGCTCCCCATCTCTCCCCGTTGCTCCCCGTCTCTCCCCGTCGCTCCCCATCTCTCCCCGTCGCTCCCCGTCTCTCCCCGTTGCTCCCCGTCTCTCCCCACCTCTCCCCGTCGCTCCCCATCTCTCCCCATCGCTCACATTACCGCCTGAACCATCTCCCCGCCGCCATCCGTGGAAAAATTGTCTTCCACAAAACTGGTCCTTGGTGTCAAACAGGTTGGGG
The DNA here is from genome assembly GCF_059928025.1 of Delphinapterus leucas. Classification (NCBI taxonomy): domain Eukaryota; kingdom Metazoa; phylum Chordata; class Mammalia; order Artiodactyla; family Monodontidae; genus Delphinapterus; species Delphinapterus leucas. The sequence goes on along the minus strand of NC_143141.1, from coordinate 92,586,414 downwards.
GCCGCTGGGTTAGAACACTGAGCCCCATGCCTCGTGGCAGGACATGGCAAGAGGGTGGTCCTGCCTTTCCTCCAATCGCGGGTCAGGGATACAGGGTGGGAATGGTCATTGCACCCAACCACAGGTCAGGGACAGGGAGGCCGTGGAGCAAGCAGAGGACAGGGGTCACGGAGCCAGACACCTTCTCCGGGGCTGCGCAGCTGGGCTGTGGGGGGAGTCGGGAGGGGGAAGGGTGGACCTGAGGTCCTGCAGAGCCTACGGTAGTTTCTGAAGGTCACGGAGAGCCCAGGAAGGATTTCAGGCAGAGGAGCCCTAAGGACGGGAGGAGAAGGAGGCTACATGGAGGCCGTGTGGAGCGTGGATTAGAGCGTGTGTATTAGCAGGAAGCGGGCTGCGAGATGCGGCGGGCACAGGCTGGGCACAGAGACCAGTTTAGGGGTTTCAGAATGGTCAAGACCTAAGGTGATGAGCGTGGAGGACGGAGAGGGAAGGGTGCCCGCAGGAGAGCAGGACATGGGGCTGGGCCTCCGGACTCCAGCGCACGGGGCATGGGTGAGGGGGACGGTGGAGCCTTCCCCAGGATGGAATGCAGGGAGGGGCGCAAGTGGAGGTGAAGCCAGGACAAGCTCGGGCCGCTGTTGGCTGCTCCGGAGGCCGCTAGGGGGTCTCCTCAGCAGAGAGGTCCCAGCGGCTGGACATGAAGCTCTGGGGCTCTGCAGAGAAGTCGGAGGGTGCGTAGAGACAGAGGTGAGGTCTTTGCGCAGGTGTGACTGCAGCCAGGGGTGAAGCTGAGATCCCCAGACTGTGTCCAGGGTGCAGAGACCAAGCATGGAACCCCAGGATCAGAGAGAGAGGATGGAGGGAAGGGAGGGGTGACAGAGAGAGCATGGTAACCGGAAGCCAGGAGAAGGTTTTTCCACAAGGACGGAGTGGACGTGTGTCCGACACTGCAGGTCACTTAAGATCAAGGGTCCACTGGCAACCGGGTGACACCTGAGGCTCTTCCCGAGCTCCCACTCCCCTCCGCCCTCTTCCAGTAGCACCCGCGCCTCTTCCCGCCTTCTCCGGCAGCCCCCGCAGTCCAGCCATCTGCACACGGGGGACCTCACACCTAGCGGATGGTCACGGCGCGGACGACGCGTCTATGCATCGCTTCCTCCCTCCCGAGGGAGCCCTGTAGCAAGTCCCCAGCTCCAGCCTGGCGCAGGCAGGCCCCTCGGCTCCCGCTGTGCACAGACCCAGAAGTGCCGGCACGCGGGTCCGGGGCCCAGCTACCCCGGGGGCACGGCAGGGGGAAGGGCCTGAAGCAGATTTCCTATGTCAAGGCCAAGGCAGGTACAGGTGCCACAAGACAACTGCAGGGACTCCAAATAGCCCAGGGGTGTTCCAATGCCACACCAGGTACCCAGGCATGCATACACACAGACACGCTTAAACCATACATGTGCACACATGAACCCTCACATACACGCGCGCACACACACGTGCATGCGTGCTCATGCACACGCCATGGTATGGTGTCCCCCAGGCACAGGGACGTCCCACACACACACACAGCCCCTCACAGCCCGGGAGAGCCTCCTGGTTGCCGCCACCGTCCTGGGCGCTGCTCCTGTGCGTGCTCCCCGAACGCGCAGCCCTCCCCGGCTCAGAGCTGCTCCCCTGTCATCTGGTCAAAGAAGCTGACAAGTGAGGGCAGGTGGCCAACTTGGCCTGAACTCCACTTGGAGGCTGGACTGGCAGATAAATTGGTCCAGAGGCGGTCGAGGAGGGGGAAGCAAGAGGGGGGCCCAGAGGGGAGATTTCAGATTCATTTTTCTGCTCACCAAGCGTGCGCTCTCCAAGGTTCTCAGCTGTAGTCCGGGAGGCCGACAGGGTGCCAGCCGGGAGCAGGCAGATGGCACGGGAGGGGCCGGGACCCCATGAAGATGGGGAGGAAGCTGTGCCTCTGGAGGAACGGGCTGGCCGCTGACCTTGGAGCATCTCTAGAGGCATGACGACTCATTCCAGGTCATTCCAGTGCCATGAGAGCCAGGCCAGAGTCACATTCAGCCTGGAAAGCACTGACCTCTCGTCCTTATGCTGCTCGGGAGAGGACCGGCCCTCAGCCAGGGGCTGCTCGGACAGGCTCAGCACGCGTCCCTGAGCCCCGGCCCTTGATGAACTGATGGCTGGTGCCAGCGTGGCCGCTTACAACCAGAGAGGGAACTCGGACAACACAGAGAGAGCAGCTGCTGAGAATGCTTCTTGCTGCCGGTCGTGCTGAGAGGCCGCCCCAGGCCCTGGGTGAGGTCAGGGGTGGCAGGGGGCGGTTACTGGGCTGGGTGGCCACAGGCACACAGTTCTCGCTCCACGGGGCGGGTTCAGTCATTCACTGTTCATCCTCTTGTTGTTTCAGTAAGGCCCAAGATAAAAGGACAGAACCCCTGCAGGAATGGCTGTATCCAGACACCTGAGCTTGCGGGACGTCACGTGACAATCACCAGCAGTGACTCCAGGCCAAGAGTAAACGGTCTGGCTGCTCCTCCCAGGGCTGAGCCTCCCACGTCCCCCGGGGTGTGGCCGGCTCTGCAGGCAGGGGGGACCCCAGGGCTGGGGGGGAGCACGTAGTTACGGGACAGGCTTGGGGGTGCCCCCACCAAAGGGGTCCCTCGGATGCATCTGCTGGGGTAAGAACGGCCTGTTTCCACGTCCTGCCTTCCTGTCAGCACCGCCCGAGTCCCCGGCACATGCGGCTGCCTCTCCTGGATCCTCTGTACCAGCCTCTGTCTTCAGCCTCTTCCCCTGCAGCTCACAGACTGCACCCAGTGGCCAGGAGAGGTCAGAGTGGGCTGGAAGTCTAGTTGGGGCATCGAGACAGACACTCCACAGACAGAGTGATATAAAACCCTGTGTGTGTGTCTGTGTGTGTGTGTGGTGCCATCCCTTTGGTCTAGGTGCAGATTTGGGGGTGAGGGGGTCTGTGTTTACCAGGAGGTACCTCGAGTTTGCTTGAGCAGAACCACCGGAGACAGAGCCTGAGAAGACTGGGCATCCCTCCAGCAGCTCGGCTCCCACAGAGGGAAACGCCCACAGGAAGACGCGCTGTGAGCCACGTGGCGCCCGAGGGCCGGGGGATGGCTGAGAACCGTCCCCCTGCAACGCGCTGGGGACCTGGGTGTGCCGAGCAGGAAAGTAGGCATGGCACCAGCCCCAGACAAAACCGCCTTCCAAAGCAACTGTGTTTTCACCGTTGACCTCCTCCGGGTACCGATGGCGTCAAGGCCTTTTGGAAATGTCAAATCCATTCGGTCATCATTTTCTTCCTTGAAACAAACGTTGCAGATGGGAGAGGGGATGAGAGTAAAGGTCAGGTTGTGGTAAAACTGTGTCCCCCAAAAAGGTGCCTCAAAGTCCTAACCCCCGTGCCTGCAGACTTGACCTTGTGGGAAGTAGGGTCTTTGCGGACGATCCCTGGGGCGGCCCTGATCCCCTACGACTGGGTCCTTAAGAGAAGAGCAGACACACAGGAAGGAGATTCCACATGAGGACACAGACACAGAGGGAAGAGACCGGAGCCCGAGGGACGCCCAGGGCCTCCAGAAGCTGGAGCAGGCGGGAAGGACTCTCCCCACGGGGGGAGGGCGCGGCCTCCAGCGCTGCGAGGAGATACGTTTCTGCTGTCCTAAGCCACCCTGTTCGTGGTACTGTGATGCAGCAGCCCCAGGACACTAATCCAGGGAGCAAATAAAAGTGGGTGGCTGCAGGCGGGGTCACGCAGGAGACAGAGCAGGCCAAACCACCCACAAGCCCCTGTGGGGAGGGGGCTGGACGTCCGCGCCAGGTACACCGGACGTGCCGCGGGCACTGGATGAATTAACCCCACGCTGTGTCGCAGGGGCCGCAGGGACCAACAGCTGCAGTCCCCACCTCCGAGGGAGAGTCCCCCCTCCCCACAAGCGCCCAATGTCACTAAACAGCTCCTCCTCAACCCGTCCTCCTTCTGTGGGTGCCGTCGGCTCACCGGCTGAAGAGGCGCTCCCGGAACGGCCTTCTGTCACCTGCCCACCGTCTGATCAGATAGGTGAGTGGGCTGCCACGCTGGGGTGACCTTGAGATTGGCAGCGAGATCTCAGCCGAAGTCCCAGGCCAACCTTCCCGCGCTGAGACCTCGTGCCAGCGGCACTCCCTGCCTCACTCTGGAAGTCAGGGTCCCCTACTCACTGGAGGCTTAAAAATATGTGAATGTGCCTCCTAAATTATAAAGCGGGATAAAATACCGATTATCATTTATCAAAAATACATCCGAAGTTCCCCTGAGTTCCCTACGGCTCACAGGGCAACCAGGAGGCAGGCGATTCCACCGCCCACCGCGGAGGGGACGGGGCAGGGGCCGTCGGCCCGCTCATCTCAGATCACACCTGAGATCGCGAGCAGAGGCCGGTGTGCGAGCCCACCCCGCTCCCAAGGGCTTGGCCCAGGGAAATGAGCACTCGGGCAGATGCAGTCTCTGTCCTCGAGTTGGGATGCCCTTAGAATCGTCAGGGACCAAGCAGACTGCCAGCCCTTCCACCCCTGGGGAGGAGCCTCCACGGGAAGTCGGGTCCTCAGTTCCCCAACCTCTAACGGGTGAGGCCAGAGCATTTGCGATGCTCACGGGGCGAAAGCAGGTGCTGTGGACATGTCTCCCAGGCTCATGGACACACAGAGAGAGCACAGTGCTATGTGTGCATCACGGCAGCTTCCACAGGCCGTGGCGGGTGGACCCCTGGGCTTCACCCACAGAGCACGAGCCAGGGGCCCCCACAAGCACCGTCCTGGGTGTGAACAGATTTCTTCTCCTGGTCGAAAGCTCTTCCCCTCGCAGGCAGAGCCCCGGCCTCAGCCCCAGGGTGTGCGGAAGGGGAGACACAGCAGGAAGTCTGTGCTTCCTGGGGGATGGCGGGAGAGATAGAGGGTCTCTCCTCAGCAAGCAGGCAGACAAGCATGTGCCAGGGGCGGCAGACGTTGAGATGGGGAGGAGAGGGGGTGGGCACCGGGGCCCGGGAAGGATGCCAAAGCAGGTCTGCTGGATCCCGGAGCTCTTGGGGTCTTGCCTCAGCTGCTAAAAAGTATTGTGTTTTAACTCCAAAATATGCCAAGACCCCTGCCCGCCTCTGTCCCTGAGCCTCTCCAGACTGTGTCCTCAGATGGCAGAGAAGCACATCAATAGTCAGCCCCCTCGGCCCTTCTGTCCTCGACGGGCTGCCCAGGGCAGGGGAGACCGCAGGGCCGCGCTCCGAGGTCCCCAGATCAGAACCACTCCCTCTTGTGTACGAGAACCCCTCGGACCACACACAGGGCAGCACGGCCACTTCGTCCTGGGACAGCTGAGTGGACACCAAATGGAATTGCCTTATGTTTGGAGGGTGGGATGTCGACCCGTCTACACAAGCACCCACGGCTCTGTGCCACGTGCACTGTGAGGGGCACGTGGCAGGTGGAGCTGACCTGGGCCGCGGCACGGCCGTGTCTGTCTGCCCGTGTCTGTCCGTCCATCATCTCACGCTCCAGATGCACAGCTTGGCCTCCGAGCACAGGGCTGGCGCCCCGCAGCACCATGAGATACTCTCCCCTCCCTGTCTCTCTCTGTCTCCGTCTGTCTCTGTCTGTCTCTCACACACACACACACACACACACGCCACACGTGTACACGTGCGTGTACTCACACGTGCCGTTAGTCCCTGAGGGTTACATCTGCGTGACCACCAGGCACACTTCAGCAGAGCTAGGGAGGGGAACTCACCTGTCTTCCCAAAGCTTTGATCCATCTTCCTTATTTTGAGTACGTCTCAAACAAAACCCCCTAGAGAGCACCCCTTCTCTTTATTCATCTCCCCTCTTCCTCTCCAGGCAGCAAGATTCAAAGGGAAGAACCCGGGTGAAGAAGAAGCCAGCAGGGAGCGGGGGCTGTCACCGCCCTGCACAGCCCACTTCAGGGCCTCCTCTCCCGGTGGGTCTGGGGGATGTCTCCCCACCCAGAACCTTCTCCAAATAGGGGGCTGTGTCTGCTGGTGTGGCCTGGCACACTCCTGGTAACCTGCCCCGGGCTCGGTGTTGCGGGTTCTCAGCCTCCACAGTGAGGCAGGACCTGGAGCTCTTCCTGCCCGTGGCTCTGCTGCCCCTGCCAGGAAGCCTCCTTGATGGAGGAGCCAGAAGCCCTCCTGCAAAGCCACCAGGGGGGACAGACGGGTCCCAGGTGAGCAGGCCGTTGGTCGCTTCCCTTCCTGCGGGCCCTTCAAGCTCGGCAACGGGAAGGCTTAGCCCCGAACGGTGCCTCTGACCCTTAGGCAGCATCTCTGACCCCCGGAGGGCAATCGAAGCTCACCCACCCTGCTCTGCTCCTGGGGCTCCGGCCCACCTGCATCTCTGCCCACGAGCCCACCTGGGAGGACCCTGGAGGGGATGCTGGGCCCCAGGACGCCATCCAAGTCGGCGGCTTCACTGCAGAGCTGCTGGGAAGCAGGGGGCTGCAGCCCCACCAGGCCTGCAGAGCTGAGATGAAGCGCAGCAGCGGCTGTCCTGCCAGGGCGAGGTCTGCTGGGTTCCCACAGGTGGCAGACAGGGCGGGGACGACGGTCTAGGGGCTGCTGCCAGAGACCGTGACGGGCGAGGAATCGTGATGCTCTCGGCTGGCTCAGGTCTCACCCTGGGCCGCCTGGCAGTGGGAGCCGACATCGGCAGCTGTTCCAGAGTCTTCTCCTCACGTCCCACCATGGGAGATGCACAACTGCAGGAAACGGTCCAAGCAGGTGGGCACAGAGGGCACAGACCCCAGGCAGAAGCATGGGGTGGAGGGGCCTGGCCAGGAAGTGTCCACAGCGGCAGGGGCAGAGCAGGGGCACGGGCCAGGGATCCACCTGGTCTGGGTGGCCTGTGCACGAGCGCCCAGGTGGGCCAATGGTGGGGCTGACCCTCTCTGTCCCTGTGAGCACAGGAGAGTCACCCAGGTGCCGCAGCTGGACCCGGCCCGGATTTGGTCCTGTCCATGCTGCCTAGTCCAGGCCCTATTCCCCACCACACACGCGCACGCACATGCACACATGCACACACACACACACACACACACACACACTTGCAAGTTTGGGCTGGAGATTTCGGGCCTGCCACCTTTCCTCTGCCCCTCCGTTGACCTGTGCCCTCTGGCTCCCCTGGGTCCAGACCATGGGGTGAGTCAGGGGGTCATCAGTCCCTCAACAGCCCTCTCCCTGAGGGTCACCCCGGCCCAGGCTCAGGCCAAAGGCACAGGTCCCAGCAAACACCAGCACCCAGGGCTGCCAGCTCTCTGGGTGTAACCACGCCCTCAGACTTGGGTGGTGAAGGTCCCACCCACAGCCCACCTTCCAGGACAGCACACTCCATCAGGTGGCTGCTTTGCGACACCTCGTGTTTGCTGCCGGAACCCTCACCGATGCAAACCGCAGCTCACTCCTTTCCTTATTTGCTGTTGGGACACCCAATCCTAGGGAAGTCAAAGGATTCGCCCAACTCCCAAAGCCGGACAGGGACAGGGCTTTCCCTGTGCTCAGCGTGATTTAGGGACTGGCCCTCTCTCACCTTGCTGAGAGAGCCCCGTGTGTGTGTGAGAAACGGAGGGGGTGGAATGAGAGGCAAGGCTTGTCTGAGATCAGGAATTCTAGGCACAGAGTAAGGGCTGTCTCAGGGGCCCAGCACTCCGCCAGCTGAGAAGTGGGGACCAGCGCTGGCCTCCTCCATCACAGGAGACTTTGTAACCTACAGAGCCAATCACATCCCACTTGATCCACAGCAAAGATTCTCAAAAAGAAGTGTTATTTCCATCATTTTAAAGATGATCACACAGGCCCAGAGAGTATCTGCCTGGGGTCTCCCGTCAGTGAAGAAAGAAGTGAGGAACAGAGGAGGACCTCCTGCCGGTACCCGGCTGACCCAGGTGTGGTGCGGTCCTCCATGCGTCCAGGTGTGGGATGGGCTCCCATCAGACAGTAAAATGAGGGGCAGATCCGATGGCCTCCATGGCCTCTCCCAGATCAAAGACGATTGCAGGAAGTGAGTGGCTGGAGACGGAACAGAGCTCCCAGAGTTTTCTCTGGACGTGCGTCCTTGTCACCACAGGATGGCCAGAGCCTGGCTCGCAAGCTCTCCTCCCTGCCCAGACCAGGCCCAGCGGGATGCCTGCGGTCCGGCCAGATGGCCAGCCGGCCCAGGGGCGAGTCAGTCTCAGCCCAAGGCTGCGGCCTCCAAGTGTGATGAGAGTTTCCCTCCTTACCCGCTGTGGTGAAGCCCTGAGCGACCCCGTGTGTAGCGCAGGTGCGGGCCTCTGGGAAGTTGGGAAGTGTCCCCTCCCCAGCCCGCCGCGGAAGAGGCTTCTGAGAGGACTGGACAGCACGCCAGGGTTTCAGTGGGGGGCGGCTGCTTACTTTTCCTCCTTCCACAGCACAGGGCCCTGGCCGTGCCAGGCACACAGATGACTCTTCACCCTCCAGCCTCCTCCCCTGGATCAGCCCCCACCCCCTGCGCAGAACCCGGGAGGGAAGAAAAAGAAGCCGAGGAGAGACTGACTCAAAAGCGATTCCCCAGGATGACGCTGAGCCATTAACGAAAAAGAAAAGAAAGAAAGAAAGAGCAGAACACACTGAGCTAGGTAAGATCTTAAAACCAAACGCCGTCTCCACGCGAAGCTTCCTTTATATCATAAGCTGACGTGGCGAGTTTCACTTCATAACTTCAAACACTCAAGCTTGTCTCCCAGGAAGGTGTTTACAAAGCCGGGCGTTTTGGATCAGAACATGTCCCGTGAAAGCCAGGGCGCGTGGCGGTCAGCCCAGGGGTGGGTGGTGGGATTCAGGACATGGTGCATCCCCTGGGAGGGCAGGGCGGGAACCACCCTGCCCGCACCCCTTCCCCTCCGCTGCCCCCTGTCCCTGCCCACACACTTCAGCCCCGCACGTGCTCTCCGGAGCCACCCTGGGGACGTGAGATCCTGCTGGCTCCCACAAGAGGCACTCAGCCGGGCACTGACCTCGGGGTCACTGCTGCCCCTACCATTTTTATTATCAGGGTCCCGAGGAGGACATGCAGCAGCGTGGAAGCGGGCAGGTGCTTCCTTAGCTCAAGTCCCCGGTGGTCCCCTCAGAAGGAACCTCACACCCTCTGGAGGCCCCCCTCTCTGGATATCTGGTGGGGAGACACTCATGGACCCAGTGCCCCGAGGAGGGCTGCAAGGTCTGGGTACTGTGCGGGCCATCCTGTCTCCATGCCCGTCCTGTGCCAGGCACGTGGCCTTCACCAGGGCACTTCACCCTCACAGCAGCACAAGGAGGTGAGACCTTGCACCCGTCCTGCAGAGAAGGGCGCCTAGGCATGGAGAGGTCCCAGGTTCCCACACCCAGGAGGGGTTTGAGCCCAGGGGGTCTCTCCCCAGCCATCAGGCGGCAGGTCCTGCTTTAAGGATTGGCTCCTCCATGAGAGAATATTCTATTTCCCTCTATGGCCCTACGGTAGGAGCCTCAAGTTAGAAGAAACGGGCGATGCTGACAGACTGCTCACCTGCGTTCCAAAATAAGTCCAGTCACAAGTAGAACTCAGCCTAGTGGCAGAGTCCTCGGGGGCGTGTGAACATCAAGGGTTCACCCGGGGTGGGGGACTTCCATGGTGGTCCAGTGGTAAAGAATCCACCTTCCAATGCAGGGACTCGGGTTCAATCTCTGGTGGGGGAACTAAGATCCCACGTGCCTCGGGGCAACTAAGCCCGCGCGCCACAACTACAGAGCCCACACGTTCTGGAGACTGCGCACCACAACTAGAGAAGAGAAAGCCCACAGCCACAACTAGAGAGAAGCCCGGCATTGCAAGAAGAGCCCGCATGCCACAACAAAGACCCAAAGCAGCCAAAAAATGAAGGATTCATACAGAGGACACATGAGCCCCACCCAGAGAAACACAAACAGTGCTGACGAAATCGAGAAGAAAATGTAAGAGGGGGAGGCCTTCCCCTGAGCTATTTTCACTCCGAGATTTCTTCTTCCAGGGGACACAGGTTGCACTGGTATTTCCCAGAGCCCTTCTCTTCGTCCAGCACAGGACCCCAGGACTGATTTGAGGGGAGATTCTGGGAGCAGAGCGGGGCATCCCCTGGACGCACTCAAAGCCGGTCCCCGGCCCACCGCAAGCCCGCTGCTCGGCCATCACCCCTGAACCGGCAGTAAGACCAGCAGGACTGCTCCCCAATCCCCGCGCCTGTTTGGAAATTCTACCTGCCCAACAGTTCACGGCCCGGGAGAAAGGCGGGCTGTGATGCAGTGTGAGCGCCCGCAACCCTGCTTGGGAGAGAGGAAGCCCCTGCCCCCGGAAGCGCCTGGCAGGTTGTTATCTTACCGGCCCGGAAGGTGGGACGTCCTGGAGGAGCCCAGAGCACCCTCCCTCCTGGCCACATTCAGCATCCAGCCTTGAGTGTCACTGAGAAGCCCCCAGAGAAGGGCCTACCCACCAGGAGGGACCTTGCCCCGTGTGGATACCGAAGCCCCAGGCAGCTGGGGGACAGCACAGCCTGTGCTTTACGTGGAACAGGTGAGCTGGTCAGGCCCTCGTCCCTGGGAGTTGCCCCAGGCCCTGGGCTGGGGACACCTCCACCAGGCCGGTGCCGGGAGCCCCGCTGTGTAGACAGGCAGGTTCACACAGGGCCGCCCCACCCAGCAGGGTCACTCGAGCACGTGTGGGCCGCGGTACAGTACACGCACGGACACACCCCACCGCACCCCAGCCTCACAGGTGTAGGTGCATGCCTCACATACCACATAGGCCCCACAGCACAGTCACCAGGCACACACGTGCCCCATGCACGCCACACCCGTGTGCTCACGAGCGCGCCCAGGGCCCGGCCCTTGGTTAGAGGAGCCGGATCCGGGAGCCCCCTGGCTCCTCTGCGGCGTCAGCGCCGAAGCCCCTCGCCCCGCCTTCCCCACTGCCAACAGCTGCCCCGCTCGTCTTCCTTCCCCTGTCCTGTGGGCCTGGGGCTCAGAGCTGACAGGAAACCCGGGAGGAGGACGGGCAGGAGGAAGACAGATAAGAGGTCACAGCTGCTGAGACAGAAGCGGGTCCCGAGCGGACGGAGCTGCAGATGTTGCCTCTGGGCCAGAGCCCCGGGGGCGCAGCGGGGGGAGGAGGGCGGAGAGGGATGGGGGGAGCTGGAAGGGGCAGAACCCGGGGGAGGAGGGGCCCCGAGGGCAGGGGGTCCTGAGAGGGGAGCCAGGAAGGGCACCTGTGGCGGCTTGTGTCTGGGACCCAGGGGACGTCACTCGGGTCACAGCCCAGGGCAGGAGCGCTCCCGGGCTGTCTGCTTCCCTCCTCCAAAGAGCACCCTAAAGGACACTATAGCACCTGCCCAGAACAGACCAGCGTCCTGACCACCCACCAGGCCCGGACCCCTGCCCAGGGCGCATCACTGAGCCTGGGACGCCCGCAGGCATGACCCCCACCAGGCCCTCCCAGCACCCACCTGGGACCTGCAGGGCCCTCGAAGCGTCCTCCAGCACAGCGCCCAGAAGGTCTTTCCCAAACGCTTGCTTACTTTTTAAAGACTTTACCTTTTCGAGCAGTTTTAGGTTCACAGCAAAATCGAGGGGCAAGTACGGCGAGTGCCCATAGCCCCTCCTCCACACGTGCGGGCTCCCCCTTCTCAAGCTCCCACCAGACGGTGCGTTTGGTGCAGTCAATGAACGGGCACTGGCGCGCCATCGTCACCCAGGGGCCAGGGCAGGTCAGGCTCACTCTGGGCGCTGCACCTGCTGCGAGCGTGGGCGGATGCCTTAAGGACGCGTACCCGTCAGTATCTCCTCTTTCCTCTCTCTCTCCCTTTTCTTTTTAAAATTTTATTTACCTGCTTCAAACTCCAGCCAGGCCCCATCTAGCTTCCAGGAGAACCCCCAGGGCCTTTAGGATCACGCCCGGGACTTTACCAGCCCCCTGTGTCTCCACTCACCCTGAAGAGCTGATCATTTAATTTCTGTCTCAAATCGGGATGCTTTTGAGAGTGAACAGAAGGACCGGCTGCCATGAGTAGCACTTCTGGAGCAACAGATAGAAGTCAGGACTGCTTCAGCAGGCCCGCCATGCACACCTGACAGGTGTACCCTCACACGCCCACGCACCTGCAGCTCTGGCCCTGAACTCGTGCTGTCTGCAGGCACCTGGTGCCTCCCACGTGCCCAGAGCACAGGCCTCAGGTGAGAGGAGGACTCCGTCTCCAATCACCAAGACCAAGGCCTCTCCCTGCCCCCAACTGCCACGCCCCTCCCGCTGGCCGGCTGGGAGCTCGGCTCAGGGCCGCCGCAGAGGTGGCAGTGGAGGGAGCCCGGGTCCTGCCAGGGGCGTTCCCACCAGCCCCGTAGGTCCTCACATCCCTCCCACCCCTCCTGGGCCTGCTGAGGACAGAGGGTCCTTTGTCGGTAAGTGTCTACTGGATTGTTCATCCTATTTCCCTGTGTGACATTTGTGAGGCAAAAGTAACGTCACTGTCGGAGGGACGAGCATCCTGCACAGAAGTGGGATGTGGGGTCTCACCTGTCAGAGCCTGAGGGTGCTGAGTCGCCCGGCCGGCCTCCTCAGGTGGGGAAGCCACCAGAACACGACAGGCGAGCCGGGAGCCTGGGCCTGCCGGGGTCTCACCGCCCGGCACGGAGGGACACCTCAGGGCCAGATCGGGGGTCCGGCTGCAGCCCGCGTGCCCCAGGCCTGAAGCAGCCCAGCATCCCTCCTGGGATGCGAGAGGAGACCCAGCCCGCGAGGCCGACCCTCCAAGGGCTCCAGCTCAGAATGGGCCTGAGGGCCTTCGTGACCCTCGCCACCAGGCGGAGGGTGGCGAGCCTGTCACTGGCCGCGCCTTGTCCTGCGCGCCTTTGCTCCCGCCGAGGACGGCGTCCTGCCCGCACCCCAGGCGCAGCCTGTGTCACTCCTTCGCGCTCCTGGCCTCGCGCACCAGCTGTGGGCGCCCCTACCCCATGGGGTCCTCGCTGCACCCGTCAGCACGGCCCCTGGCTTCTGAGGTCACAGTTGCCGGGTGTCTGCTGCGCACAGAGCCACACAGCACAGCGCGGTCTTGCGGGGGACGTGACCGGCCTCTGGCCCAGAACCGTGAAGGCGGCATGACGGGGATGAGCCTTAGCCCCTGGGGCTCCCCCCGCGCCTGCCCCCGGGGTCTCCTGTCACTCTGCCGCCTAAATGCCTGCTCCATCCACTGTGCAATGCCCGCAGGGGCCTGCATTTTAAAGAGCTGCTAATGAGACTCTCCTTCTGAGCCGGCAGATTGCCATCGCTATCCGGGGAGGGCACAGTTAAAGGGGCAGCTCCCTCCGCAGAGTCGCGCCCCACGGGCAGGCCCCCGGTCTGCGCCTTCACCTGTAAGGGCCCCCCAGGCCCGCTATCCACAGCGGGGTGTGGTCGGGACCACGGTGTATATCGGGTCATGGACCCACTTCCCTGACCCCAGCCCCATCTGTGACCGGACCTCAGGGGCTGAGGTGCCCACAGCTCACTTTGGGGTCATTTCTCACGTCAATAGGGGCAGCCTCCCGACTGGCTGGTCTCACCTTTGGTCGACCTGCTAATCTACCGAGAGAATTATTTTTAAACACAGACCTGATTGTCCTTCCTCCGCTGTCGTTCCTTCAGTGACACCCCAGGCTGACACAAAACAGAAAGGTCCCCAAACCTGGCATCCGAGGCCCTGAGGGATGGCTCTCTCCTGGGTCCCAGCCGGTGTCCCCCACGTCCCCCCACTGCCCTGACAGACTCCGTATCCTCAGGGCCCTGGCCATGCACGGAGCTCCCTGGAGGCGCCCCTGGAGGACTGAGCGGGACCCCAGCTGGTCAAAGCAGAGACCGGCATCCCGGGCGGGAGGGGGACTGAGCAGGGAGTGAGGGGGGGGCGGCTGTGTGGACGGGGGACAGTGCAGGAGGGGGCAGTAACAGAGCAGGACGAGGAGGGAGGAGCTGAAAGGATGGACGTCCTCCCTGAGGACAGCAAACCCCGACCCCCAAGGGAGGCCTATGTCCTGGTCCAGGCGTCCCTCCTGGAAGACGTGTCTGGGCCGCTCCAGGGCCGTGCTGGCCACTGACCAGGCGGAAGGCCCATGAAGCAAGGTGCATACTCAGGAAAGAACTAGAGAGCAACTTGGGCGTCGCTGGGTCAGGACCCACGCTGAGAGGGAGACAGAGTAACTGCTCCGAGGTCGCGGAAGCGGCCCTGACCTGGCACTGGGCAGAGGCGGGCCCCCAGCGGGGACGGACCAGGCGGGGTTTCAGGGGGTGGAAGAAGGGGACGGAGTGGGGAGACTGGATGAAGGGACCGTACAATGGGGCGGAGAGGACCCTGAGGTCCGCAGGAGAGGAAGGGCGAGGGACCCCGCCCTGAACACTGTGCTCCCGGGAGGAAGCGCGTCGGTTACCCGCTGCCACGCTCTCTGCTCCAGGCTGCGGGTCTGCGCGTCAGCTGGGCCCCTGCTCCATCATCGTCCTCCTGCCTGAACCGGGGCTGGGGGGAGGCAGCTGTTCTGGGGGGAATTGTGTCTCGTGTCCCGTGCCCCGCCCCCCAGCAAAGGACACGTCGAAGTCCTAACCCCCGTGCCTGCATACCTGACCTTGTGGGAAGTAGGGTCTTTGCGGACGATCCCCGGGGCGGCCCTGATCCCCTACGACTCGGTCCTTAAGAGAAGAGCAGACACACAGGAAGGAGATTCCACGTGAGGACACAGACACAGAGCGAAGAGACCAGAGCCCGAGGGACGCCCAGGGCCTCCAGAAGCTGGAGCGGGCGGGAAGGACTCTCCCCACGGGGGGAGGGCGCGGCCTCCAGCGCTGCGAGGAGATACATTTCTGCTGTCCTAAGCCACCCCGCCCCAGCCCCCGTTCGTGGCACTTTTTCTGGCTGTGCTTCCTCTTCTCGTGGCAGGAGAGGACATGGAAACTCGGTGTTCTGAAGCTGTGGCCTGGAGCCGGGTTCCGGCTGCTCCCACATACAGGCCCCTGGGCAAAGCCGTCCTGCCCACATAGAGCGTGGGTGCAGACGGCGAAAGGTGGGGCAAGCACCAGCCACTGCTCGGGGCAGTGCTCGTGTCTGGCTGTGTGGCTACAACAGAGGCCGTTCTAATCTCCTACATCCCTCTGGACACACACGCATACACACTCACACACACACAGGCACACACACGCACACACATGCTCCAGTTACACAGAAAAGAAACAGTTCCATAGCATCATGGGTTTCCAGGACCCCTGCCTTCTCGACGTAGAGGACTCTCTCCAGGGCCACCTGCGTGGGCCCAGGGCAGCCCCTCATCTTCTCTTTCTTATTTCGATGCCTTTAGCCCCACAGTTTTCGCTGCCTTCCCTCCTGATCCTCCCCCTAAACACGGAGCGGAACCCACCCTCCTGCCGCCCAGAGCCTCCTAAGTGTCATTACCACACTTGCTGCAATCTCTCTGTAACGTGGGTCTTCCCAGCCACAAAATGGCCCAAAGGCCACAGGCTGGGCCACCGCATTTTATGTTCCCAGCACTTCACACATAATAGGACCCAAAGAACATTTAGCCAGTGAAATACTGGATAAATGAAATAAAGAATGGATGAATAAATGGGTTAAATATAAATTGAGACCATATGATAAACAAAGAGTAAAAGAAAGTTTTGTAAGATAAGGAACTTTAGAAAATAGATTATTTAAAATAGATCTAGGAATGGGTGTTTGGAAAGGGGAAAGTTTTGCAGAAAGAGAATAGATAAATGGGTTCCAAGAGGAAGCCGTCATCCCGTGAGGACTGAGGAAGACTGAGTGGATGTGGTCTCACAGCCCTCGGGCTCGGTCTGTGGATGGTCAGGTGTGGAGGGGACATGATGGAGGCCTGGGGACAGTCGCCAGGTACACGAGGAATAGAAGGATCCCGGGCTTTGGTGGCTGACCGCCCTGAGCCATCGTTGGACGCTCACGTGGTCGCAAGCGAGGCCTTCCCCCCGCACCCAGTCCTGGGCTCTGACCTGCAATACAGGCCTGCAAACACCCTCCAGAGTGGTCATAAAACCACTGGAACAACAGCTGAGCGCACTGAGCCACGCCTGTCTCAGGAGAGATGCTCTTGCCTCGCCTCCCCTCAGCTTAACCCTGGGAACTCAGGGCACAGGCTCAGTGCACGATACCCGGTCCTCACGCTGCCTGAACGACTGGGTGACAATCACACCTTCCATCCCCGCCTCCCGGCGCCGGCCCCGGAAACGCAATGTTGGACGGGGTGGACCTTATGGCCGCTCCTTGCAGCGTATGCTTTTGTGACTCCATCCGACACTCTGGCCACAGGGCAGAGTCTATAATATGATTTTGTCAGACATTCCTAAAAGGATGATGGGAATTTCAACCAAGTCGCTACTGCAATTTAAGACTGAAAGGGTGAAGACCGACAACAGGGAGGGAGGAAGCCAGGGACCGACCCTGAGACCCTCAGACTCTTACTTGATTTCAACTTTCCTTCTAGCATGCCACTGCGCTCTCTGGACCACAGCTGCGACGACTTTGAAAACTGCAAGAACTTCCTTTGCGTGCAGACCCAGCCGTAATAATTCTCAACATTTTCCACTTTCGCATGCAAAAGCCAACTTCCAATTATTTTGAACTTATAATTCATGCTATTGCTAACGGTGCTGTAATTACCCATTGGCACATTCAATTTCCTTGAACACCAATAAAGCTCTAGGTACCTTTATCTTTAATAAGTGGGAAACAATTCCTGTGTGGTTCTCACTATTTTGTGAAGCAATTGTGCAGAAATTCTGGGGGTCATTCGACATTTGACCACTTTAAACCCTAACTGTGGACGGGGGGCTGTGACATGTTTAAGAAGAAAGAGGAGAGAAAGCAGAGGAGGACCGGGTTACAGCCCTGAGCCGGCTGTTCACTGGCTTCTGACCCAGAGTCTCTGGGCTCTAGTTTCCTCACCCATAAAACAGAAGTCTTTGTGGGCCAGTGGTGGGCAGAACACGTGATCGTGCTTTGTAAATTGCCCAGCTGTAGGAAGCAACGGGCTATCCCTACAAAATTCTGGTGGATAGAAAGTCACCTCGTGGGCTTCCCTGGTGGCGCAGTGGTTGAGAGTCTGCCTGCCGATGCAGGGGACACGGGTTCGTGCCCCGGTCCGGGAAGATCCCACATGCCGCGGAGCGGCTGGGCCCGTGAGCCATGGCCGCTGAGCCTGCGCGTCCGGAGCCTGTGCTCTGCAGCGGGAGAGGCCACAACAGTGAGAGGCCCGCGTACCGCAAAATAAAAAAAAAAAAAGAAAGTCACCTCGTTTCTAAGCTCTGCTACTCGGTGAATTCTGAACCAGGTGTACCTCCCTCTACAAGCTCTCCCTGGCTGACCTCACTGCTCTCACCCCCACATACCCCCAGAAGACAACCCGCTCAGCAGCTGGGGTCCTGCTCCCCACCCCGAACTCGAGACACACTGCCAGGCTCAACTGCCGAGTCACTTGAATGCCCCACAGACACCCAAAGACCAACAGTCCCAAACATAAGTCCCTGTAATTTTTACCCTTGTTTAAGCTGCTGGTACCAGCACTGACTCATTCAAACCAGAAGCCAAAGGGTCCACGACAGCACCTCCCTTTATCACCCCACCTCCACCAACCCAGTCAGCTTGAAGGCTGTGTCCTGGGAGTTCACGCCCAAGTGCTTGTGAAGTGCATGCCCTCTCCAGGCCAGCATCCAAGGCTGGTCTTCACCATCTTCTGCTGGTTTCCATGATTCCAGTCTATTCCCACGTAAAGCCAGCTTCCCCACTGAAACTAGAGAGAGCGCCAGGAAAAACCAAACCCGACCTTCACCTGTCTGCCCGCGCAGGTCCCTCTGCCTGGGAGTCCACGCACACGGCTCCAACCTCGCTCGGGGTCTTCTGTGCTGGGTGCCTCCGTGCACATGTCTCTCTTTGCACCTACGTTTGACTGGAAGCAGCTCGCGCTTCCAAAACTGCGCTGTCGGTTGTCCACTGATATTCGTATGACCCTCCCATCTTCCCAGACTCCCTTACAAACCGGGATCCAGTGAGAGGCATGCAAATGGAATTTGGGAGACAGAAAAGGAGAAGCAGTATTTTCTCTAGCAGCCATGGTGGACAGACAAATATCAGAGCGTCAGCTGACAGAGGTCAGATTTTTCTAGTGGCTTCCACGCACCCACTCGGGGCCCTAGGTCACCAGGTATTGGTGGCGGCTTCCCTGCGAATCCCGCAGCCTCTTCGTCTCCTAAAAGTCTTCCATTAATTCACATACGTCCAGGTGTCCTGAGAGCTTCCGGTGGCCTTCCTGGCCTCACTCCCAAGAACTCCCCACAGGTCTGTAAATACAGAATCCCCCTGTGTGCCAGCCTTCCCTGCCTGAGACCCCAGAGGGGGTTCTGTTCTCCTGAGGTCCAGCCCTAGGTGTATTCCCACCACTCCTGCTTGTGCGGACAGAGCCCCGACCTGAGGAGGACCCAGAGGATCTCTTAAACTGAACAGAATTGCCCACGTTCACCCACCTCCCCAGAGCTTTCTGGAAACAGGCAGGTGCTCTGCCACGTCTACGATTCTAGGCATAAGGATGACGAGGGGTTGAACATAGTGAAACCAGGAGGCACAGCCCTGTGGGATCATCACCGACCCCTCGCCTTTGTTAGGATCAGAGTGCTTCGGGGGGCCTTCAGTGGTCTCAGCTCCCCGAGGGGCGTGTTCCTCCTGCATCACCAAGAAGGCATGGAGTCAGGACCTGTCATGGACCTTGTGCAGGGACACGGCCTGGAGGGGCATCCGGCAGATCTGGCTCACAGCCAGCGCTCAGCAACGTCAGCACGCAGTGTTAGTATCGGCCCCAGGACCTGGAGGTGCCACCAAATGTCACGTTTCCTCCACTACCAGCTGTGGAAACGTGCCCATCATGCAAGAGGGACACACATGCTTAATCAACATACACAGAAAATGTCCCTCCATTGATACAGAAATCGTACTAAGACAAAAATCTATATTTTTAATCGTTGATTGCCAATGTTAATAAATGCGTATGGAAACAAATTTTCCCTAATGGCCTCTTAGATACTTCTGGAAGATCTATGGGGTTTTTTTTGTTTGTTTGTTTGTTTTTTTGTGGTACGTGGGCCTCTCACTGTTGTGGCCTCTCCCGTTGAGGAGCACAGGCTCCGGACGCGCAGGCTCAGCGGCCGTGGCTTACGGGCCCAGCAGCTCCGCAGCATGTGGGATCTTCCCAGACCGGGGCACGAACCCGTGTCCCCTGCATCGGCAGGCGGACTCTCAACCACTGCGCCACCAGGGAAGCCTGAGGATGGTTGTTTTTTACCTGCCTTCTTTTTATGTTTTCTGGAATAGTCGTGTTCCAATGAGGGTGTACTGGTTAGGTGACTGGAAAGTGAAATTAAAGTCTGAAGAAGCAGCACACGAGCATTGCTTTTCCGGCGCAGCTGTCCTGCAGCCTCGCCCTTACTCTGATTTGTCCATAAGTTCGTAAGCCTTTCCCTCCAAGGGAGCAAGGGTTTGACCCCTAAGAAATGCAGCCAAGGCACAGATGTCTGCAGCGTCAAGCAGGCCCAGGAGAGGCCCTCGCCACAGAGACAAGGGTGTTTGGCAAGCTTAGGGAGGCCGGCCTGTGGGAAGGGAAGACGGATGGAAGCCCAGGCCCTCTCGGGAGACGGAAGACCAGGCTGCAGGCCTGCAGCGGGGTGAGGGCGTGAGCTCCCTCCTCTGAGCCATCACCACCACCTGCCTCTGGTCCTCCTCTCCTGGTTGCAACCTCCCTGCCCCAGTCTGGCAGCTGGAATCCTCCAGACACACCCAGAAATGGTGTTTGACCAAACGTCTGTCCCTCCCACGGCCCAGTCACGTTGACTGGCACCGACCGGTGGCCCTCAGAGGCGGGACCTCAACCCGCGGAGGTGTTTCAAGCAGCCCCCGCCCGGCACAACTGGCTGCACCCTGCAGGCCGAGCGCGGTCTGGAGGTTAAAATGAATGGAGCTGCAGCGGGTCCCCAGGAGCAGGGGAGAGAGCCCCTCGCCCCAAAGCCCCTGAAGACGAGCTGGTGCAGGAAGAGAGCAGTGGGGCCCAAGGGTCCCCAAAGTTTCTATAATTCTGACATCAGTCAGGTGGTCACCACCCCCGTTCATGGGAAGCCTCCCTTCATCACCCCAAACGGCGTCTGCCTATTTCCATCTGATCACAGAATCTCATACTAGAGCAGGCACGCCCCTCCCAGAATCCCTAAGGAACCAGAAGGACTGAGACGCCAAGAATTTGCTCAGGGATCCGACCCTTTTCGTGTTTGGTGCAAGAGAACCCCTCAGCAGCACAGAGGCTGCTCCCACCCGAGCACCCGGCGGAGCTGAGGGGGGCACAGCGGACTCACCGCGTGGAGGATGTGTCCCCTCCCACCTCCATGCCCTTCCAGCCTCCTGCTGTCTCTTGCGGGGCTGGGACCCCCAGGCCCTTGCAGTCAGGTCGGGCTGTGGCGTTCTCGCCAGCAGCCCTAGAGCAGAAATGGCTCCTGGCCTGAGCGCTGGGGCTGCACCTTCTCCATGGACATCGCTCTTCTCTGCTCCCTGACTCAAGGCCACAGGTGCCCTGCAGCCCAGATACAGCCGGGGTCCCTGCGCCACCACCTGCAGGAGGCCCGGCACCAGACTGTGACATGGGGGCCAGTATATGCTTTTCACTGAGCCTCTGGGACTTTGGCATTAATCGCTCTAAACCACATGTCAAATAGAACGATGTCAGATCAAGTCACCCCTCTGTTCAAAACAGGCTCCCATCCCACTCAGGTAAAAGCCAAAGTCCTAAATGTCCTGGGAGGCCCTGTGACCACCCCCATCCCTCTTCCAACCTCACCTTTCACCCTTTCTCTGCAGGCGTCCCACGTCCCCCTCACACGTACCAAGCATGTTCCTGCCTCAGGACCTTTGCACCTGCTGTGAACCCTTTCTCCAGGTGTCCATCTGCGTGACTTACTCATCTGCCTGTTCTAGGGACTTATTCAAATGTCATCTTCTATTAAAGTCACTGTAAACATACTCCCCATCCCCGTCCCCGAGGAGTCTCTGCCTTAATCCATATCAACATCCAATGTGGTATGCGGTTTACTGGTTCTACCTTGTGTCTTCCTCCAGTGGAAGGTGGGCTCCATAAGGGCAGTGACTTGTGTGTGTTTGTGTGTGTGTGTGTTTTGTTCACTCCTATCCCCTTAGTGCCTAGAACTATCTCTGTGACCTGAAAGGGCCTCAATAAACACCTGCTGAATGAATGAGCTGGAATACATGAACCGATATTACAAACAGAGGAGACAGGCAGGAAATGGGAAGAAAAAATTCAGGAAACCCTTATTATAAAAGGATAGTGCTTGAGCTAAACTCGAAACTGAGGGCCCAGCGACGGCTCCATAGAGCAGGGGACTCCAGGCCCTGCTTGCAGAACTGCTTGCTTGCACCCAGCCCGGGGACTCGGGAACTTTCCCAAAGTCCAATATCATGCCCGTGGGGAAGGGCAACAGGACACACACGAGCAAAGGCAGGCAGGTGGGTAACACTGTGCTTGCCATACCAGTGCCAGGCTGGGATTCTGGTCCCGCCAGTAATTTGCTCGGCACTTACCCCAGGTCCGGGCAGGCAGTGGGTGGATTCAGAGGACAGCTGACGCACAGAGCAGCTGTGGGGGGCAGGCGGGCCCCCGGCAAGAGACCTGCTCCCAGCTGACACCGGTGGGTGAAAGGGGCCACCTCCGAACTAGCCAGGGATTCAGTGGGGAGACGGGCGGGACTCCAGCAGAGGTCTGGCGGCACAAACGGTCAGGTGGAGGCCTAGGTCGAGCACCTCCAGCTGAGCTGGGTCAGCTAATGGAGGAGCGAGACAGACAGACGGCCAAGGTCTCTAGTCTGCGGGGGGTAGGGGGGAGGTCTTTGAGGTTGCTTCCAAGCCTCCCGACCCCCAGCCCCCTCTCCTCTCCTCTCGCCACCTGGCTCTGGGCGAGGGGAGGATGAGAAAGGGTTCTGTCCTGCAAGGGGGCTTTCCCCAAACTCGAATCCTGGATAAATACACGGCCTGAGCTCTTTGCAATACGGTTATTCACAACCTTGAAAATCAAATAAAAAGTTGCAGCTTCTCCTGATGGGGGAAACCACTTCATCACCGCGGGCACAGTCCCAGAGGCACGGGTGGCCCCAGGGGCAGCCCTGGAGATGCAGGACCGCCCAGGGCCCGGAGCTCTGCCGCCCCTGGCCACGACCCCCGCCCCGCCCCGCAGAGAAATGGAAGGCCTCTCTCCACTCCACGGGGTATGGAATTGGCTTCTCTGTGTTATTTGTTTCTTTTCCTACCAGAAGGAGTTCAAAAGTTGAGAGGTGATTAATATTCCAGGCACCAGAACTGCTGCAAGCCAGCTCCGGGGCGGGCGATAGAAGCCTGGGCTCACCGCCCGCCCACCCCGCTGGAGGCCCCGCTCCCCAGACTAGAATTGCTTTCTGGCAGCCCCTCCCCTCCTGCCTCAGTAGTCATCCTTCCCACCCCTGCCCTGCCCCCTGGTGATGAGAACAACCTTCCGGGCAGTGGTGGGTCCAAGGGAATCTCCCAGGAACCTCACCGGCAGCCTCTAGAGGCAGGACTGGGCGCAGTGCATACACTTGTATAAGTTATGCATCAAATACACTTCTCTTTAGCACTGCAACCTAATGAAATCACTCAGACAGCACATTAAGAACACGACTTACTCTGGGAAGAGTCTGACCCTTTCCGCGTTAAATCATTTGAATGATCATTTGAATATATTTGCACAAGTGTTGAGTTAAAATGGCCCTCGCCCGGGTTTTCAGAGTTAATGAGGCAACTGGGCCACCTTTGGGGGCTGGGGGGACGTGTCCACAGTTTGCCCCAAGCTGCCCAGGGTTCCTGGAACCTCGGGGGCCACAGGCGCCCCCAGCAGGACGTCGGGCGCTCCCAGGCACGAGGAAATGAGCTCAGAGTCCCCACAAACCAAATTCATTGCACAGGGCCTCAGGTGGCAGTAAATCTGGGCCTCTGCAGAGACTTAAGGGTGTGGAGAAGAGTTAACACCAGCAGAGCAGCTGTGGGGAATCCTGGTGGAAAAGGGTGTCAGGAGCAGGGCTGCGCTCAGAGCGCCTCGGAGACCCGGGAGCTCAGCCCACCTCCAGGGCTGAGGCATCTGGCCAGGCCGCCCTGTAAAGCAGCCGGGAGCACAGCACTCTCCCTGGAGGATGTAGAGGCAGCCTCACTGCGGCTGAACGCTTCCCAAGGTCCTGCCACTCAGGCCCATCCTCCTCCCGCAGAGCCGACATCAGAAGGTTCTCCGAGGGCAGCAAGCTGAGGCAGGTCCTGAGGGGAGGGCTCAGGGCCAAGGGCCCTAGAACCCTCGTCACACTTGCTAGTTTACAAAGTGCATCTTTCACAGACACAATTGTTTTCACTTGCTTTTCATGAGAACCTTCAAATACCAGAGAGAGAAGCTAGTCCATGACGTATGTGACCTGCACGGGGTACTCAGCTAACGGGGGCAGCACGACCGAGTCCCAGGCTGCCCCTCTCTCTTCCTTGCCCGGCACATCCCCAGCCCAGCATCCGCTCTGGGAGCAGCCCCCTGGCTGGAAGCCCTTCCCCCAGGGTACCTTGTCCACAGCAGGAGCTGTGTGGTTGGGCTCCATCGGCTGCTGAGAATTATTCCTTCCCTCAGAGTATGATGGCAAGCTGGCCCCAAGGGCAATGCCCCTCACACCACCCGGTCCCTCAGAAAAGCCGGCTTTTGTCCTGTAATCGCATGACTCCCGAATCCCTACAGCCCCAGAATGGATAAAAGCCCAGCAAGTCAAACCTGTGTCCACACTGAGATAGTGTATGTTCCTTGACCTCCCCCGCCCTGGGCCTGGATGACCAGATCTCTGCCCTAGCTGATTCCCACAGAGCAGATGTCTGTGCCTTTCTAGAACCATCACTCTGATGAACTCTCTGCAGATCCACTGACTTATCTGGAAGCAGAACCCTTGCCATCTGGACCTCAGCATCCTATAGCCCTCCATCTGCACATCCCAGTCCGGCCCACGCATTTCACTCAAGTCAGCAGAGATTTATCGACCCGCACGGCATACAAGCCACCATTAGGACCTGTGCTGGGCTCAGGCCAGGGGACCAGTGGTGTGGGCTGTCGATCAGCCTGTCCGGGCCAGTGGGATTCTCGCTTGCTGGGTTTACTGCCAGGATGGGCAGACGTTTCCCAGCCACTCTAGCCAGAGTGAGTATTTCCTTTGGCAAGATGTTCTCACCACGGCTGCGTCAGACAGGCAGCCTCGTTTTCAGGAAGAACAAGAATCACCTGTCAAGCGTGATCCCATCTCACCCTTTTTTAACACAAAGTGCCAACATGTTTTGGGTTAAAGTGACTCATTCTCCTTTTCGAGCAAAAGGTCTAGGTGTGGGGAGGTGAGGTCAGAGGCTGCCTGGATCGCTTTGTCCCTGAGTTTCGCACATGGTCGCTGCCCCAGGAATGCATATTTCATGCCATGGGACCCTGCCTGTCCTTGACAGTCCAGGCCAGGTGCCCCTGTGGTACCCACTGGCGGAGGTACAGCTTTCCAGGGCCACGGGGGCTCAGCCCCAATCCAAGAACACAGGCTGTCAAAGGGAGCCCACAGTTCATGCCCAGTTAAGTGGGTATTTTTTACCACATGGAAACGCAGACTTTCTGCCCATTTTAACTGCTCCGTAGTCACTACAGGACAAAGAATTGACAGCATTTTTTGCAAGAGAGCTTATACTAGGCATTGTATCAAAGAAATAGCACTGTTGCAAATAAAATGATACATAACTAATTTATACTGTTGGGATGGAGGTCAGTTTCCTCCATGTGAGCTGAGTTGGGATTCCGCGAGAGTTAGTTCTTTGGATGAGGTCTTCCCCAAACCCAAGCTGTTTATTGCTCTCCCAGATTTCGGGTTGCTCACATAGTTAACACGGTCCAGTGCTGGCAGAACCGCCATCCGACGGCGGGGAGGCCCTGTCCAGGCCGAGCGCCGTGATAAGCTCTGTGTTTGACCTTGTGACCCCCAGCCCGACCTCCCAGTGGCTGACCAGCGTTCAAGGTGACCCCGTGTCCCAGGACCCACCCCTGGCCTCGCCCTGCCCCTCCCACCACTGCTAGCTGTGGGGTATGCGGTTTCGTGGAGGAATTATTAGAAACCACTGATTTTAAATTGTTTTAGAAAAACCCGAAAATAGGGAAGACTTCTCCGGTCCGTCTCAGCTCCTACAAAGTATGATGTGTGCACAGCATGCTTCTTTTCACATCAAGCACTCTGTAGATTACATTCTCACTCCCAGCATTCCGTACTTGGTGATGAAAAAGGTACTTCCGATTATGGAATAAAGGAAGTCAAACAAAATCAGTTCTCCCGCTTCCTCAACCCCGCGTTGCACTGATCCCCAGACGCTACATGCTACCCATGGAATGTGTGTTCCACGCAGCCCGAGTGTCCCCTGCCCACTGCAACCGACCGACTGGCTGGCCCTCCTTTACCTTCCACCGCCCTTTACCTGGAGAAGTAACCCGCTGCTCGCTGCCAAAGCTGCTTCACTGCTGGACACCGCCCTGGCCGACAGCAGGGTTAGACACCTGGCCACCCCTCCGCTCCCCGCTGGCCTCCAGCTCCCTCCCGGCTCCTCCAACACAGCACACCCACCAACGTGTCACCCTGTCCCCTCTGTGCCTTTAAAATCCTAGTCTAACCTCGGGAGGCCCGTCAGGGTCCTGCCCATGCCTCTTGCTCTGAGCTACCACCCAGGGGCCACACGTCTCTAGACCACCGACTAAGTCCTTTCACTTGTTTTGGCATCATAATCGAACGTATCCGGTTTAGTGGGAAAGCAATGAATTTTGGAGTCTAGCACACCTGCATTCAAACCCCAGCATGTCAGGCCGACACAGCTGGCCTGTCGGCCACAGGAAGCAGGACTCCCTCTTGGTCACAAATCCATACTCAGCTGACGGCGCAGTTATCCATCTTTCACTCTTTGCCTCTCACGGTTCTAGGCACTTTCCAGGAATTTTTCTATCCAGTGTGCAGAGCGGCCATCGTAGCAGGACGCCAAACACCCTGCCTTTGTTTTATTCTGTTTTTGCATTTTTCCAGCTCATCACCTGTGCCCGTGATCCAGTCCTTCCCCCGCCCCAGCCCACCTCCTGGAAGCCACTCCATGTGTTTGGTTTCCGTCTTTGAATAAGTTTTGTGCATGAAGAATTGTCTGGTCGGGCTGCTCCGGATGGCTGTCCCCCTGCTCTCTGGACACCCCGACTGAGCCGTGCCTGCTTCACCTACACCCTACGCACGTGACTGACATCCCTGCATCCTTGTCCCGGGCCCCAGCTGGTGACGGTTCTTACCAAAGGGGTGGTGAAGGGCGTGCCCCTCTGCTGGTTTCCCTGGTAACAGATGAGCCCACCGGACGGCCATTCCCCTGTAACTGGTCGTCTCCCCCGCCCCCGCCCCCGCCCCCGGGAGCGAAGGCTGCCGCCACGTCCTGCCCACCGTCCTCTGAACACAGTGGGGCGTCGCTCCAGGACCCTGCTGCAGACGTGTAAGCCCCCATCCTTTAAACCACCGATGTCTCTGTCGCTGACTCCGGACTCTCTCTTCAGTCTTGAAGCTGGGCAGGCACAGGTGGGCACAGCCCAGAAAGAATATAGAGTAGAACCTGCCTATTTATGTTTTAATTGACCGGCTGGCATTGGGCTGGGCACTCGCTCTGCTTCCTACGTACTTCACTCCAAGTGTTCTGTGACCACCATGCGGCTGCAGGCTGGTCTAGTCCACGGCTGATGCCCGGGGTCCCTCCCGTGTCTCCACCGCGTTTACCCGCCGCCAAGCCATGCAGACTTCGCCACCACACATTCTGTTTACGCTGCACTGGACGCTGTTTAAACGTCACTAGGTGCCTCCAGACTGTTGTCAAAGCAGGTACCCAGGCCCACTCTCACCCCATCACCTGTGCACATGGATTTCCTTTCCTATCCATCCTTTACCAGCAATTGGATTGATGTTGAAAGTCCAATGGGTACACAGTGAAGGAGCGATGCAGTTCAATCTGGCACTTCTCTGATTCCATGAGTGTTGTGTTTCTTCATCACCGCCCCTCCCCAGCATTCAGCTTCCTCTCTTCTGAACCGTAGACTCATTTTCTTGGCACATTTTTCTTGAGTTTCCTCCTTTTTTCTTCTTAATTTTAAGAAGTATCCCACCTCTAGTTGGCCAGCCCTTGTCGGTTTTAGACGTTGACAGTGTCTTCTAATCCATCACCCATCCCCTCACCATGCAGTATCTTCCATTGAACAGAAATACAACATTGTAAATCATCAGATCCATCCCTTTTCATGATGGGTTGTACTTTTGAAGTACAGTTTAAGAATTCCCTCCCCACCCAAGATTATAAACACACTCCCACATTTTCCTCAGTTGCCTTTACAGCTGTATCTGTCCCATCTGGGTCTTCAGTCCTTCCAGAGATGACCTTTGTTCGGCCTGAGGCTGCTGTCCAAGGATACTTTTCTCCATAGACTATGTCACCTCTGTGCCATTACCAGATCACTCATCCTCTCCTCACTCGTGCGTGCTGTCACACGCTGGGCTCCCAAATTTCTAAACACGTTTCTGAAATCTATTTTCTATCTCTTTTGTCTATAAGTCAGTTCTCCCTCCAGATGCAAAATTTTCCTTACTACCTCTTTCTAGTGTGTCTTAATATCTGATAGTTTAATTCCCCCCTCTTTTTTCTTTTTCAAAATATCTTGTTTATTCTGGACTTTTATTGTTCCATGAATTTAAAATGGTTTGATTTTTTTAAACAATCATACTAGAATTTTTATTGGAAGAACATTACAAGGGTAGATTTATTGGGGAGAAACAGACTTCACAATGCCAAGTTGCTTCATCCATGAATATGGTATATATCTTGCCTTTGTTCGTATCTGATGTCATGTCCTTTAATAGATTTTTAAAATTATTTCATAGGGTTCTTAGGTATTTAGTGTAAACTCTTTGATCATTTGTAGCTATGGCTGCTGTTTTGAATGAATTTCCACTTTATTTCCTAGTTGATTGTTGCTGGTTGAAATTTTTTATAGAGTTTGCACAAGTGGAGAAGCTTCTCATGAGACATAACTCAATAGAAAACTCCTCAGCTTGCTTGGGTCATGGGACTGAGCTTTTAACCACACAGACTAGTGGCGAGCACAGCTTGCCCTGGGAGCAGACCTGACCCAATGCACGAACACGGTGAGCAAGCTGATGACCCTGCAGCCGACAGCATCGCACCATCGTCACAAACCCGGACTTTGTCCTCGGGGCTGCCTGAGCTACTCCACCTATTCCTGTGTCCTGTTGAGAAAGCGTCTTACCCTCCTGAGCAGCTTCCTCCTCTGTAAATGGGAACACGACTATAACAGGCCCCAGGAGGCTGATTTGATGATTAAAGAACATGGTGCACATATAGTGCTCAAGAGTGCCCGGCCTATGGTCAGTTCTCAGCACGGGCTAACTTTATTATCACTAGCTGTGAGACCACAGGAAAATTATTCAATCTGTTCGGGTTTCACTTTCTTCATCAAAAAATAAAAATAAAAACCTTGAGTTTCCTTTTCCCACCTGCCTCAGAGTCCTGTCACAAACACGAAATGGGAAAATGGAAAAATCACTTTATACACTGTAAAGTGCTATGCCCACCTAAGGTTATGATAGCCATTGACACCCCTGTTCGCTTCCTTTCCATTTTCTCTTCAGAACCACTTTGTCCATCTTGCTTTTGGGTACATCTGTCCATTGTCAGCAAATAATAATTCAAACACACTGGCTGGGTGTCTGCTATCTGCCCTGCAAGGTGCTAAGTGATTCCAAATTTATAAATGCCCCCTTCCTGCTCGTACTAACAACCCCATGAAGTGTCACAGAGCATGTTTCACGTGGACTCTCAGATGACCAGTGGACCAGGACCAGCCCGCTTGATTTTCTGAATAGTCACTAAGAAAATGACTCACCCAGGAACATAGATTTTCCTCCTGAAAACAAAACACAACCAAAAAGCCTTGCCTGAGGAGTTTTGATCCTGTGGCTAAAAGTTCTCAGGACTGACTTCAAACATCTGCTGGAGATCAGACGTGTTGAGAAAATGTATGATTCAAAGGAAGAAGAGGACATTGGGCAGGGAAGAAACGTTGATCGTCTCTGCGTGTCAGTGTGGTGGCAGTGACACTATTTACGGTATCTTCTTTAACGATACCTACAACCCTACACACACACGCATGCACACACACACGCATGCACACACACACACACACACGTTATCCATCTGTAACCTCATTTTACAGAAGAAACTCAGAGTCAGACATACTCAGTCATTTTCCTTGTGTCACAGAGCCAGGAATATATGGTGTGATTTTGCTGCAAAGCCTATAGGACTCCCCAGGTTATACAGTCGTACGTGGGAACAGGAGAATTTAACTAAATGGCTTGTATTAGTTTAGAAACCTTCAGAGGCCACTCCAGATAGTTCACCCAGAGAGAGGTTTAACAGAGGGAGTTGTCTGCAGGCATTTTTGAAGAACTGAAAGAACAAGGTGGTGGTACCCACGCCAGGAAGCCCCTGCTCCCCCTGGGATGGAGTCCATGTCCTGGAAGTGCTGATCTGCCCCTGCTGCCCGCACACTCACCAGCTGGTACGTAACTTCCCTGTCATTGCGTTCCAAGGGGAGAACAGAACCAGAACCCCACGAGCAGACCAATGTGGGGCTCTCGTTTTCAGGCTTCCAGCTCCCACCCTATAGAGGAGACCACAGAAGGACAAGCACGGAGCTGAGCTGCAACAGGACATGCTGGGCACAGTGAATGGTTTATTGAGAGTGCTGTTGCAATCAGAAATTTACTTGGAAAATTCATGAAACTTTGTTCAGGAACAAAGAAACAAAGAAAGCAGGGCTTTGATTTGCATGTGAGTGTGTATGCGAAGAGACCCGGTCAGCGTCTCGTGTTTCTCTCTTCCACTGCCTTAGGGAGCATTAAGCACAACTAATGTGATCACTTAGGGCTGGTTGAGCCGAATTCAATGGTAGGAACCCTATCTTTCCATGAAGCTACAAGATAAAAGGATGAATTAAAGTGGGCATTAAATCACCAACTTCTGATATTTCACAGGGTGGAGGAAAAGCTCAGAACCACAGAGCCCAGTAAGACATGGCTGTGCCCCTGGAGCGGAGGCCACCGCACAGCTCTGGAGGCCAGAGCCGGAAATGCAGCTCCAGCAGGGCTGGCCCTGCATCTCAGCCCTGAAGGAGCATCTGCTCCCAGTGTGTTTCCGGCTCCTGGCCAAGGCCAGGAAGCCCTGGTATCAGCTCTGGTATCGGCTTTGGTATCGGCCCTGGTATCAGCCCTGGTATCGGTTCTGGTATCGGTCCTGGTATCGGCTCTAGTATCGGCTCCCTGGTACCAGCCTTGGTATCAGCCCTGGTATCAGCTCTGATATCAGCCCTGGTACCAGCTCTGGTATTGGCCCTGGTATCAACTCTGGTATTGGCTCTGG
Source organism: Delphinapterus leucas (assembly GCF_059928025.1). Lineage (NCBI taxonomy): Eukaryota > Metazoa > Chordata > Mammalia > Artiodactyla > Monodontidae > Delphinapterus > Delphinapterus leucas. Next base: position 92,555,780 of record NC_143141.1, on the reverse strand, counting down.
TATCAGCTCCCTGGTATCAGCTCTGGTATCAGCTCTGATATCGGCTCTGGTATTGGCTCCCTGGTACCATCCCTGGCATCAGCTCCCTGGTTTGGGTTCATCACGCCAGGCTCTGCCTCTAACATCACAGGGCCTTCTCCCTGTGTCCTCACGTGGACCTCCCTCTGTGCGTGTCTGTGTCCAAACCTCCCTCTTTTTCTAAGGACACCAGTGGTATCAGACTAGGGGCCTCCCTCCCCCGGTATGACCCAACAGCCCTATTTCCAAATAAGTTTCCACTCTCAATACGGAGGCTTAGAACTTCAACACAGCTTTGGGGGACACAGTTCAACCCCCCAGCTCTCAGGAAGCATATGAGACACCATGTGACAGTTCCTCCACGGGTACAACGTCAATAAGTCGTCCAGGTAATTAGGGTGCTCTTTCTGGGGGACTAGCTCCCAATTTCCCGGACATTCTGGGAATATCTAAAATAGACAAGTTTTATGTAACTATAAAATTAAAATTTGTTTATTAATGGAAAACATTGCATAAAGTAACTTCTAGTTTTTTAATGCCTACTTTCTCCAGAAATCACATAGGATGCTTCACATATGTTATTTCATCTTCACCATCACAACCGTCCTCCAAAGAGCTACTAGCACCTCCCGTTCAGAGCAGAAGAAACTGGGGCCCAGGTAGCTGCTGAAGGTGGCAGGTTAGTAAGCTGAAGAGCTACATTTCAAGTCCAGGTCTGCCTGACTCTTGAGACAGAGCCTCTCCCTGCCGTGTCCACCAGGTCCACTAAGAGCTCCTGTGGCCTCTGCCTGTCATTCCCCTCCTCCCTGCCCACCAGCAGAGGCCCCTAAGTTCCAGGCCGCCCTGCCCTGGGTCCTAAAAGCCTCATGCCTCTCTGTCCAGCCTCCCAGCACCCAGTCTCAGAATCAGACAGGAATTCTCTCCCCTGCCTTAGTCGATCCACAGATGCCAGGAGCCATACTGCCAGCCTGGCCCCCCTGGTTGCTTGGGCACCCTCCCCCAGCAGCACCTTTTGGAAAAGCCACTGGCGACACGGGGGCACAGATCATTAAAATTGTTTTGGATGTTGCCAAAGGGAAGAGAACTTAAATATCATTTTCTGTGGTCACCATCATGGCCCAAGATGTGAGACGGGGGCTAGTAAGAGCCCCCTCTGCCCCCTGAGAGTTTTGTGCCCACTCTTTCTGGCAACCAGAGGCTCTCAAGCCCGTATGTCATGGTGGCACAGTGTGAAAGTAGCACACGGGTGAGTGGGGAGAGACGTGGCTGCCGTCGTTAGCGCTACCCCTAAACCCCAAGGACCTTCAACATGGAGGGCGTATTTGGCTCCCGAAAGCTTACACATGCACCAGACGAGCCGCTGAGGCCCAGCGACGCCCTTCTGTTTTTCATGCAAAGACTCCAAATATTGGATGACTTTATGGATAACATTTGGAGGTGTTACATTTCTTGGATGAGAACAGGGCAAGAAAATCAACCGATTTCACTTTCTGTTTTTGTTTAAGGAGTTGTCAAAAGATCTACCCCCTTTCCAAGATGCCCCGGCCCTAGCTTCAGAAAGTCTCCTTTGTCCTCCTCTCCTGATGAGCGAGAGGCATGGGAGGTCTTTATGAAACGGCACATGTAAGAGAAGCAAAGAAGAAAGCATCCCGAATGGTGCTTTTCGGAATACCTATGTTAATTTCATAGTTTAGACCAGTAATGATAGAAGTCATTTTTGTAAATTAAAGGTCAGGTAAAGTAAAAATTATGAAAGTACGTTCACAGCATAAACAAGTGAAAGATGCCAAAGACTCCATCGGGGCGGTGGGGGGAGGCTGAGTGTCCTGTGATGGGAACAAGGTGCTTTGACTTGTGAACCTGAGACACGTCAGTCCCCTGCCCGAGAGGCAAACAGAGAATTGCCTTTTTCAGCCTTTGGAATCCAGTGTGAAAGTTGCAAATGTACCTACCTTTCATTTTATTTCAGTAACCTACTCTATTATTGACAGACACCTGGACCATGTGGTGTTTTCTCCCGTGCATAGAATCTAAGAAAAAAAGGAAAGTTTGCAATGCAAAGTTTCCTTACCAAATGGTCCCCGTGGGAAAGGGAAAGCCAGGTGTTAGCATCCTGAGGTCTGTTCAGTTGGAAGGAATAGTGGAGAGAGGAGACTGAAAACAGCATCACAAGAAACGTGACCCACCGACCCCACTGCCCGGTCCTTGCAGTACCTAGTGACAAACTGGTCACTCGCCCAGTACCTCTCTCCGCTCTCTAGCAACCTTGGGAACCAGGGTTACGGAGAAGCCAGCATTCAAACCCAGGTCTCTGGCACCCATTCAGGAGACTCCACCTCTATAGCTTCGTGTCCCGATTCTTTATTTGGACATCTGTCACCATCCATCTCCAAGGGCCTTGTCTTCACTCACAAACCATCTGACCAGGCTGCATTTTAAAAAAGCAAAACAAAGCACAATCCAAAAGATAGAATTCAGGTTTTTAAATTGGGTGTATGTTGCCTGTGTGCAGCCAAACAACCAGCTTCTCTTGAGGCCCCTCCTGAAGCCTGGGTTTGTGACTGTGCAGAGAGCCCAGGGGCCAGAGCTCAGAAAGGAGAGTATTTGCAAGGCAAAGCAGGCGGGAGCAGGCCTGGGGGGCGAGATGTCCCTCTGCCGCCATTGCCTGCAATGCTAGATGCACAGGCTGGCAGAAAATGCTTATCAAAGAAAACTTCCCCCAATCTGATCATAATTGATGCAATGTTCTGTGTCAAATCACTTCCTGTTTCCTGATTGCGGATAAGAAAAATGTGATTTAATCAGAGCGTTTGCCACAGTTCAGAGCCCCTGCAGCTGAAACCAGGTGCAGCCCCCGACCCCGCTTCACGGAAACACCAGGGCGGCCCAGGCTCACAACTTCAGCCACAGCCACGTGAGGAAAAACTGCAGACGCTGCGGGAAGAAATTGAGGACGACTCCACAGCAGACACTCAGCCTTGTCAGAAGTCAGCTCATCAAACCACCAGTTCCTAAGAGACTTTGGGATGCGTTCTCTCTGGATGAAGACGATACAGGGCTGAACTACGATTCCCACCCAGGGACCTTCTGCTCTGCCCCAGGGTGACCCCCACCAGGTCCCACCCATCTCACCATCCTCTCTCAGGAATGTTGACCACAACCCACACTCATTCGGGGGAAGCTGCTTGTTTCACACACACGCTTTTATCCCCATTTCACACCTGAACGAATCAAGAATCAGAGAGAAGGGACCTGCACAAAGTCGTGTGGCTTGAAGTCTCGGGGTCCAGCCCCTCCAGCACTGCCATTGGGGAAAAGGCCCTTCAACCTACAAGCTCCTTCCTAAACCTCGAGTGTCTTCCATTCCTTCTGAAATGTCCCCTGAATCCTTCATACGTCTGAGGCATTGTTACAAGTGCTAAAGATACAGAAGTTTTAAAAGATGAGCAAGCTCTCTGCGCTTATGCAACTTATACTCTAATGAATAGAAGTCAATAATAAAACACTAATAGCTAAGGCACATAGGATGGGAAAATAGCGACAGAGGAAACTCGGGAATGTGATGGAGAGCTCTGGGTGTGGAGGACCACCCTCAGAATAGGCGCCCAGTGAAGGCCCCCCACGAGGAGGGACCCGCGAGGATGCCTGGAGGAGGGGCATCTGGAACAAGAGACACGAGCCCACACCAGCTCCCTGAGCGAGAGTGTGCACGGCCAGCAAAGGCCAGGGGGCTGGGCCGTGTGAGGGAGGGCAGCACGGTGGGCGGTGGCCCAACCTCGGGCATCGGGGACCATGTACGGGCTGCAGGCTTCTCCCTAAGAGGGGTGGGAGCCACTGGAAGGTTTTGCGCGGGAGGTGACAGTACCTGGCTGAGCCCACAGCAGGCCCGTCTACGTACTAAAGGTGCAAGGGCAGCAGGGGGACAACTGGGGAGGCCGTGGCCACAACCCAGGGGAGAGATGCTGATGGCTGGACCAGGAGGTGAGAGGCAAATTCTGGATGTATCCGAAGGTAGAGTCTGCAGGATTTGCTGATGGACTGGGTATGGGAGTGAGGGGGACAGTCAAGGGTGACACCAGGATTTCTGACTTAAGTGACGGGAAGCATGGGGTGGCCAGGAAGTAAGATGAGGAAGGCGTTGGGAAAACCTCTTCTTCTGCAGACGATACATGGATTTCATCATCCCTCCATCACATCTGTGCACATTCACAGGACTCACACCAAACTCCTCACCATTATGTACAAAATAGGAACACCCTTTAAAAGGTCTACATTCTCATTCCCTCAGAAATGATGAAAAGGTGTCTTTTGGCTGAAAAATGACCCATAGTTATTTAATGTTTATATGGTGAACTCATTCCAATGGAAACCACCACGTAATACCAGGAAAACAAACTCTACACGTGGAAAACATCTTGTTTGTCAACCATACATTCTTTTCTCAGTATAATCTAGAAATACAAATTCTTCATTTCTACCAATAGTCATAAATTCTACTGCTTTTTATTTCTGTGTAAACATGAAGAGGGCTGAAAGCCAGCAGTGTGGGTAGAGATGACCAAGTCCCTAAAATCAAAATGTAAGCCTCTCAGTAGACATGGGAAGGCCGGCAGAGCCAGCCATCACCTTAAAAGTTGCCTCACCTTTCTCTCCGCTCATAATCCCAGCCTCATGGGCTGTTTCTCATCAGGACCATGCAGTCACCTTAGAAGTCTGTGGGCCCAAGTCTCTCGCTCTCCCCATTTTAATCCAGCCTGATGCTGCACCACATGTGTCTTTTTAAAATGCAAACTTGGTAACTACACTCGTCAATCACTTCCCATTGCCTATGAACCAGAGTCCTGATTTCTGAATGGAGTATAAGTCCTACCAGCTCTCTCTGCACTTGGCTTGGCCTCATTTTCTCTTGCAGACGCTAAGCTGAGCCTCAGTAGACTCTCTCCTCTTTCCTGAACACGATCCAGCAGCTGGTGAACCTCCATGCCCTCTAATTCCTGAAGCACCGTCCCCTGTACTGCTACCCCTTCCTCATCCTTCAAGACCACGTCCTATGATACAGTCCTGAGACGCCTCCCAGATTCCCCCTGCGAAGCTGGGTGCCCCTCACAGATGCGCTTCCATCACCACCCTTAGCATCATCTCCATCACCTATGTCTTTGGCCCTGAATCACCTGGAAGCCCCACCTCCCCCAGGCTCCAGCCCGATGCACCTGCAGCCTTTCCATGGAGCAGGTTTCCTGCCCAGAAGTGCAGGACACTTGAATGTCTCTAACTTGTGGTATCAGTAAAATTCAAAGAGCTTGTTACCCTCAGACCTGGAGCCATGATCCAGAATCAGGAAAAAATACATAAAATGTATAAAACAGGCATCTCAAATTAAAGGCTGCAATATAGGCAGGAAGGGACAGATTGAAATCTTCAGAAAATTAACCAACGAATTAGAACCACGAAGGAGAACAAAATAAGCAGATGTGAATTATGAGATGAAACCTAAGAGCAGGCAAGCCTCAGAGCCGCAACTTAGAATTCCAGAAGTAAGCAGAATGCACCTACTCAAGGTTGAGCACATCCTGCGTCGAGGGGGAGATTCAAATCTCAAGCTCAAGGTGGGTCATTAAATATCATGGAAAAATTATTACAAACCTTGGAGTTATGTTGATTTCATATATATATATAAACTATGTCACATTAGCAATGAGGTCATAGATTCCCTACAAATGAAAAAAATCAGGTCACCATTAACTATGATATAAATAATTTTAAAACTTCAAAGAATATTACTTACAAAAGGTTATATTCAAACTCAAGGCTGACAAAAAGACCTGGCCAGAAAAGCAAAGAAATTATAGGAGTTATGAAAGAAATTTTTTTGAAGACAATCCACTCAGAATAGAATTTAAAACTACAAGTATGAGGTGAACGGAGTATCAAAACAGTGTAACAAGTATAGCACAAGATTGGCCTCATCCTTAAGAAGTAGTAGAAACAATACAACCATTAATTAAGGACATATTGACCAACAGCTCTGTCAATAGCCAGGGTCTGAAGTGACAGTGTCTTCACTGACTGAAGGATTTATTAGAAAGAAAGTACTAAACGTCTCATCTTAGGGACAGGCACAAAGACATTCCTGATGTCGACTGCTCTGAAGAAACACGTTATCTCTCCAAGATAAAAGTGCATCGTATATATCAAAATGTAAAAAGAAAACGCTCAAACACTCATTAAAACATACATAAAACCAGAAAGCACAAGTATGACAAAGACGTTTAGAGTGAAAAAGTGACCACACACGAGTGCAGTGCCGAGGAGATACATCTAAACCAAAATGACGAGGGCACGGTTCAAAATTAAGAAATCAGCAAAGAAACATCAAGTAAATATAAACAACAATGTAGGAGAATTAAGACTAGGAGTAATAAACAATAAAGAATATGAGAAAATTGCATTGAAAGCAATACAGAGGATCATTATAATTTCATAACAGGCGCAACACCCAGTGAGGTTATGTGTTATATAGGCTACAATCTCTACCTCAAGGCAACAAAGCTAAAAGACTTTTTGAATGAACCAAAAAAAGGTGAATTTGGAAAGAATTCTAAATAATTTTTAAGTTAAGGAAATAAAGCAAAAATACCACTGTAAACAACTTAGAACTTAATGATGATAAGACTACAGATGAGAATTCACGGTCTGTAGCCAGAAGAGATTCAAAGCCTTCCATGCCTGCATTATTGTTCAAAATTGAAATTAAAGAAATGCAATTCAGAACAATAGTATAATACTTTCATCCTAAAATGGGCCAAAATTATTTTAATAATAATCAAGTTGGGTAAACTGTAAGGAAATGGTCAGTCTCGTATCATACTAGTGGAAATGGACATGAGTAAAACGTTGCAGAAGAGAAATTTGCCAATAAGTAGACAAAAGCCCTTAAACTGTAAGCTCCCTTTGTGACCCAGCAATTTCACCTTTAAGAATTTACCCTAAGAAGATAAATTATCACGGAAGTATAAAAAGATTTATCTCCGAGAATTTTCATCACAGCATTGTTTATAATAGAAAAATACCGAAATGTACTGGAACAAGCCACAGGAGGAGTCGAGTGACACGCTCTATCCAGGGAAGGCACACGTCTCATCACAGCAATGGCGTGTGACACTCCTCACGCTGAGTAGATGGGACTGGCTGTGCCATGCAGGTGAGGGGGAAAGGCAGCTGGAAAGCAGGAGGCATGGCGATGCCAGGTTAGTAATAAACAAATTTGCACACAAAAACATATGCCCGTCAAATAATTACCATCCGTTTACTTCCTCAAAACACATATTGCTACAGAGCAGAAGCGAGAGATTTTTCAGTATTTGGATTTCTTTCTTCTAATTTTCTAGCGTGAATATTAGTAATTTGCAATCCTACTGGTAAAAGTTATTAGACACAAACAGAACATCTTGAGCGAAGGTAGTTACCGTTAGTAATCGACATGCACAGTATCCCTCTTCTGTACCCAGCTGAGCTGGTCCCTTTCAGAAACACCCAAGAGACAGAATTATGGGCTGAGAACACACTTGGACAAGTCACTCCTTTAACTGATGAGAAAAGGGGTCTCAGAGAAGGCAAGTGATTCATGAGGCTCACTCGGGGTGTTGGAACAGAACGAGGGTCAGAATCTCCACCGCCTGACTCAGCCCAGTGCCTGGAAAGGGCCCTGCTCTGTGGGAAATGAATTCTATTCTGTGTAACTAAAAAGAAAAAGGGGGAAATTCGGTAGCACTGCTTTTACCAATGTGAAAACCTCTTCTGGTCCTCTCTCCCATTGCTGAATAGGATGCAACGGGAGGAGTGCCGGTATATCACGTCTAACTGGATGCAGCCATAAAGCCACGGGTGCTGGGCCTGGAGACAAGTGTCTCTGCTGTCCCCAGTAGCAAGGCGCATTCCATCCTGGCCACACTGTGCAGGCGAGCTGCTATTTCTGTGTTCCAACCCCAGAGGAGCGGGCTACTGAAGCACCCACTTCAAATTTGCTTTTAAATCCCACTTGGTTGCAAAGGGCAATTTGCTGTCTGGGGTGGGGCTAGCAGTTAGGATGCCTGTCAAGTGGCTGAGGGAAAGTGGCGGTGGCCCCCCAGCTAGAGAGGAACTGCACTCGCGGCTTGTGGCCGGACATCTCCTACTCGCGGGGTTTTGAAAGTCTTTGTGAAAAGAGAAGGCTTGAAAGGGAAAAGGAAAGACTTCCCGGAACAGCCTTGGTGGGAGATCCACCAGGACACGTGTCTCCATGGAGACCAAGGTCAGCTCCGGTGCCAGAGAGGCAGCTGTCTCAGCCTCGTGTTCAGCGGGGACAGGAGCTGCCAGATACCCACATGGAGGACAGAGATGCTGCAAAACCTCCCGTGGGTGTCCTCACTCGCCTGACGCCACAGCGAGGTCTGGGCAAGCTTCATGGAACAGGACGTGACTTAGCTCACGGAGCACAGGCTCCCCAGGTGAGGAGGGAGACGCAGGCCTCTCCTCAGGGAGCCGGGAGGCTCCCGGAAGATCATGGCTACAGAAGCATCTGGCCAAGGGCTGTCAGAGACAGCGAGATCAAAGGCATCCCTGCATTCAACCGTTATCATCAAATACAGAGATCCAAGGACCAAACTGAGCACTGAGTGGTTTCAACAGGTCACCAGAACCCAAGAGGAGAGTGAGGGGCCTGGACCAGGACTCGGGGTGCCAGAAGCCGAGGGTGACAGGCGGGGGTGACCGGGCACCGCTGCCCGAGGCTGGGCTCTGCCCCCCAGAGGTGAGGGTGCGGGGCGGGACCGGGGCCGGGGTGCGGCCTGGCCTGTAAGGAGAGGTGGCCAAAGGGCCACAGGGAGCCAAAGCGAGCCCCCGACTCCAGGGAGGATGACATGCGGGCGGAGACGCTTCTGGTCCGCGGGGAGCCACTGGCCACCCAGGCCGCGCTCAGCCCCGTCTGTCACGCACATACACGCGCGGGCCTTCATGGATTCATCCGGAAGTCAGCCCCGAGTTCCAGCCCTGCCCCGGCCGCCCCGGCCCAGAGCGGCTGCTGAGAACCCCTCCCTGGCTTCCCGCCCAGCCTCCAGCCGCATCTCCTCACCAGCCCAGTGCCTCGGGCTTCATCCGTTCCTCTGTCGTCCGTGCTCCGAAAACGTTTTGGCTTCGAATATGGTGCGCCTGTGCCTTGTGTAGAGTTTCCATTCCTCAACCTCGTGCCCCCTTCGGGGTCCGCAGGAGCCCCCCTCTCCTCTCGGAGTCTGTCCCTGCTGAGCCCCAGTGCGGCTGGATGCCTCCCTCTGTGTTCACCGTATCACTGCACAGACTTCAGCCGTGAGTCTGTCTGCCGCACCAGCTGGGACTTCTTTGCGGGCAGTTTCTGTCTGTGTCGCCGAGCCAGACCTCACAGGGGCCCCTGCACAACATGCGTGCTCATCTCACACCACAGCCACACTGAGCGTCGTCCAAGCTAAGCCCCACTGGCTTCTTTGTTCCCTGCACGGCGACACCCCACACAAGGTACACGGGCTCCCCAGGAACGCTCCTGCCCTCAGCGCTCGGCCCCTGGCCGCCCGAACAGCCAGGGCGTGCAGACTGGCCGGGTGAGAAACACAGGCTGCAGCGCAGCCACCACTGCCCGTCCCGCTCCCCTCTCAGTGATTCAGCCGTCAGCTCGGTGCTTGCTCACTGGAGGGGCTAAGAAAGGACTCGCTGAGTGAATAAGGAATGGTGTACGTGAGTTCCCGGCCTCCGACTAGCGGTCAGACGCACAGGAGGTCAGGAGACCCGGGTCCGGGTTCGGTCCTGCCGCCACGGCCTCTGTGTCCTGAGCTCTGGTCTGACACCTTGGGCCAGTCACTTAGCATTTCCAAGGCTGTTTTCTCATCTCGAAGTGGGATAGTTACCAACGTACATTTCGTTTTTGCGGTTTTGCATGAATTGTAATATAAGACCACACATGTGAAAAGTCATTATGAGCTCCAGAGCACTTCATTCATTCATTCAACACACGTTTATTGGGTGCTCATGACGTGGCAGGCACCGATCGAGAAACCGCGGATACAGTAGTTTTCAAAAAGCCCTGCAAACACCCTTTCCCTCTAAGCTTTTACATAAAGCAAGCCCGGCTCGTTGTCCTATGCTACTTTATGATAAGCACATAAAATGTGTTCATTAAATATTTGCTGAGAAATCAATGTATGCCCGCAACGAATTCCTTTACAATGAATTTATCTTCTCAACAAAAGACTTTCCTTATCTAAAGTCGCAAAGAAATCAGTTACTTTATTCACCGAATGTACATTGAGTACCTACTCTTTGTCAAGAACCTCTAGCAGTGGAGGTGAAATGAGAAGCCTGAAGCTTTCCTGCTCCCAGCGACAGCACATCTATTAGGGGAGGTGGACAAGTCGGCAGAAACAACCCCAGGACATAAAACCCTAGAAACACCACAGCAAGGCTGGGGGTCAGGGCAGGCTTCCAAGTGGAGATGAGGACCCTTGAGCCAAGTCTCGAAGGATGAATTTGAGTTTTCTTCAGAAATGAGGGCAAGTCAGACCACAGTGCAAAGAAAGGCACCGAGGAAAGACAACGGGGGTCATGGCTGAAGATGAGGTCCGGGTATCAGAAATTAGGCTGGAGAAGCCAGCCCTGGGCTGGTACCCACTTTACCCAGGGGGCTGTGGGGACACGGGCGGATGCAAGCAAAGGAGGAGCCACGTCAAGTTTATAGATCAGGGGAAACCCCTGCCAACTGTAAATGGTGTTCTCATTGGTACGAACGGGGAGACGCGTCTAGAGGCAAAGAGATTAGAAATGAAATACTTTGAAAAGAGCCAGCTGCTTCCATACTGACAAATTCTGAGCTAAACCCAGCTCTTTCCATTTCTTTACCTCTGTGTGCACAAGAAGACATCCTTATTCAGCTCCTCCTCAAGCCTTCAACACGCAACCAACTGCGGACACTGCAAATTATCCTCAGACCAGAAGACATGACATGGAAAGTGTCTGGGGCTTCCAGAGAGAGGGTGAGGAAAGCGGCGTCCACCCCACGCCTTCAGCACTGCCTCCTGTCCCTTGCCTCTTGGTCACACCATGGCTGGAACCTGGCTGGGCTCAGCACCCCTCCCCGTGTCCTTGCTGCCGGTTTTTCATGCTCTAAGGTGGTATGAGACAGTGTCTGGTTTAACATAAAATTATAGATCACAGCAATTTTTAAAAGTCCACTGTTTCGGCGCATGCCTTCCCTTGAAGACACTATGACCTCAGTGCTGCATGCCCTGGACAGGTGTGTAACCTCATTCTGAGTGAGAAAAGCACAAGACACAGGATAACACGGCAGAACTTCACTCTCACAACAGGTTTGTTCCAAGAAACTGGATTAGGTGAGTTTCGTGTGACTCCACGTTACTTCCCAAGGTCCACTGAGAGACACGTGGTCCCAGCCTCAGCTCCCGGTCACGCTGCGTGCTGCTGGGGTCCCCTCCCGACAGCTGCGTCCTCCATCCCCTTGGTCTAGGACACGCTCTGTCCCCCTGGTCCGTCCCTCCACACTCAGCACCCAGCCGCCCTGCAGCCTTCCCTGCCACTCCCTCCCATTCCCTACTGTGCTGGTTAGAAGGGCTTTCCCCCCAGTGAACTCCCCTGAAGTGACCAAGTGTAGGTTTTGGCTTGAATCTGTAGGCTTGCCTGATGTAAAGTCATTTGTAGCACAGGTTCATCCAATCACCAGTGCCCATAAAGGAATCACAGAGTTCAAACCTGAAGCTTAGACTCATGTGGAATGGAGACCACGGCCTTGGGCACATCCCTACAAAGACCTGAGAAACCCCCCATGATTTTCAGGGCTGCTCCGGGGAACCAAATGCTGCAGCCCCTGACCTCTTAATGTGCCCCTGAGAGAGCTCCCGGGTCCATCATCCCCAGAAGGTCATGGTCAGGACACTTGAGACCACACTCTGTTGGGCGATTCCTGAGCTGAATCTCAGGCCTTCCTTCTGGGGCCTGTCAGTGCACTTGAAGGAGACTTCAGAGCCTCTGGGAGATCTGCTGGCCCAGCACCCCCCAGCCAGGCCGGAAGACTGCTCCTGAAACAGCACAAAAGCCAACTCTTAGATTGGTGCAAACAGGGGACGCCATGTACTGAGATTCCCTAAGCAAACCTGAAGGACCTCCATTTACCATTTGCTCCAAAAGTCTACAAAGCAGGAAAATCTGGCTCAGAGAAGTAAAATCCCTGCCCCAAAGCCAAGTACAAATTCAACTGACTTCCACTGCCGGAGAGCTTGGCCGGGTGGGAAGAATTCCCACTCTGCCCCGACAGGCCACGAGAGCTTGGGAAGCTCCCCTCTGGCCCTGTTTCACCCTGGAGGAGGTGAGGTGACGGCCTGCTCGTGGCCACAGGAGCAGAGTGCATCGCAGGCTCAAACCTGGACATGGCACATCACTCCTCCGAGAAGACCAAGCCCACCACACCCACCTGTGTCACCCCATTTCCTGCCCGCCGGGGGCTGGCTTCTGTTTGTGGTGGTTGGTTTGGGGCTGCGGCAGGGGTGCCCCCCAGCGAGGACAGGTGCATATATCTGCTTAGCCTGCCTGGATGAGCAAAGGTACGAAGGAGGCAAGGAGAACCCCAGCGTCCCGGCTCCAGGGCCCCCTGTCACCGGGCACAGGTTCTCACTGAGCCCTGCCCGGTCAGGGCTTTGCCTTCCGCTGTCCAGGGTCCTGAAAGTTAATCCATAGCTGTTCCTCCTGCCTGTGTCCTGTGCATTTCTCTCGTTTCTCCTCATCCATTCCTTCCCAAAACGTGAGTTCACCATAACCACGGCTCCACGTGGGCCTGCCAGCCCAGCGTGACTGAGCCCTCCAATGCGAGGACGGGGATGGACTCAGAGTCAAAATTGGGGCCAATGCCGTGGGCGGGTGTCTGTCATTCCCGCCACCTGTGTCCTCCCTGCCCCTCCCTCCAGCGATGAGGCTGGCGGTGAGTGGGATAAACCTAGCAGTGCACTGTGCATTTCCCAGTGACGACTCTTTTGTTCAAACAACCCCCTGCGCAGATAGCTTAACCCCATAGGAAAAGGCTGAAGTTCCCAGAAGGGAGCTCTGTCCTCCTGGATGTGGCTTTGCAGGGCAAATGCTCACTTAGTTTTCATTTTAATTATAGCCCCTCTGCTCCAGCAGAGAGTGGCACAGATGACGGCCACTTATTGGAAAAGCCCCAGCCGGCATCATCCTCCTGCCTTTATTGGCCGGGCTCAGGGGTCCTCCACGCAGAGCTCTTTCCAAAACAGGGGCTGGCAATCATGGCAAGACGGGCATCAAACGAGGGACTCGAAAACTAGATCCCACAGTCACCTGGATTCCCACCCCCTTGATCTCCTTCACTACAGTTCACACATTTTTCTTGAGCACGTCTGTTTGAGAGATGGTGCTCCAAACACTTAGGGGAGGAGGGTAGGCAGGAGGGGAAGGAATAGGCTGCAGGGAGGACCCTGATCTCCAGAAGCTCGTGACTGGGAGGGGAGACGTTGCCCAGAGTAACTGCTGACCACTGACGGGCAGGGCGCTGGACGTGCAGAGGGGACCCCGGCCATCCCTTGGAGCAGAGCTCACTGGACGTCGTCTAAGAGAATGGGTGTGGTTTGAAGGGCATACTGCTGGACGGAAATCCAGAAAGGTGGGGGAAGGGGAGGGGGTTGGAACCATGAGAAGCAAGGATGAGGTAGAGACGGACAAGGTGAGACACGTTCCATGTGTCTGAGGCCGAGGAAAGAGCACCTGCAGTGGAAGGCACATCTGGAGAGGGCGGAGGCCAGCTTTATTACAAACGGCAGGCTCACCGCTCTGTGTTGAAGGTTCTGGCAGGCGTGTGAAATGAGCAAGACCATTTTAACAAGATTCACCCTCATGGTGAGATTCAGAACAGATTGAGGAACCATCAGGAATCTCACGGGAGACTTCAGGGGCGAAATGCTGAGTCCAGGAGCCAGGGCAATGCTGTGGACACAGCTCGGGAGCCAAGCTGACCGTCCGTGTCCTGGTCACCTGCCTGCGAGCGTCACCCCCTAGAGGAGGCACAAAAACAACCACTCAGGTGTCACTGTCAGAGAAGGGCAAAGGGGAAGAGCCTCTGAGAGCAGCTTGCCCAGCAAGGAGACGCTCACCCAGCAAGCCATCAGTGCAGAAGTCAGAGGAATTGGGCAAAATCACTCCTCTGCTGAGCTTTAATTGTAGCCTCCTGAAGAATAAACGGAAGGAAAAACCTCACCACGCGAAAAAGATACCACCACCTTTGTATGTTTAAGACAGTGCAAAAACTGGACACTCGTGGCCCTGAAGCTGCACATCTATAAGTTTGTTTTTGGTTTTATTTTTTTACATCTTTATTGGAGTATAATTGCTTTACAACGGCGTGTTAGTTTCTGCTTTATAACAAAGTGAATCAGTTGTACATATACATATGTTCCCATATCCCCTCCCTCTTGCGTCTCCCTCCCACCCTCCCATCCCACCCCTCTAGGTGGTCACAAAGCACTGACTTGATGTGAGAAAGCACCTGGAGGTTGGAAATGCCGTCTCAGCTGATTTAGTGCCCTCAGCCCCGGGGAAGGCGCCCGGAACCTCTAAGTGCTGAGTAAATGGCTGCTGAGGGGATGGGAGTTCCAGCTATGTGACACTAACAGCCATCAGTCACCGAGCGTTTACCAGGAGCCAGGCGCATCATCTGGCTTCTAGTCCCTGTAACAACCTAACGGGGCAGATATCATCCCAATCGCACAGATGGGAAAATGAGTCTCCGAGAATTAAATCTCACAGCTGGAAAGGCAGGGGGCTGCCACTCAGCCCACCTGGTCTGGGTGAAGTCCACGTGCACGACTGTTTACCAGGCAGCTGGCCCAGCACGTTGATTCACAAAGGGGCCTGGGGTGACGGTGCGGATGACATCATGATGCGGACTTCAGGCCCGGGTCCTCGCCACGACCGAGCACTGACCCTGTGATCCTGTTGGCAGCATGGGGAGCCTCATCCTGACACTTGCCCACGGATCAGGACCTCGGCTCAGGCCCCTCTCACCCTACCGTCGGGAGAGGGGTGCCATCCAGGCAGCAGCTCAAGACAAGACCCTGCTTCCTCCCTTGCACCCAGCAGACCTGTAACCCTTCCACCTGTGACCCCTCAAATACAACCTCAAGTAAAGGCCTGGAGTTTATCTCCATCCAAAGAGCCCCATGAAATCTTTAACTCCCCTTTCGGAAAGTGACCACGAAGGACTAGCCTGTGGCGTTGGCAGGTGAAGCGCACTCCCCAGCTGACCGTGGCACCAAGGGCAGCTGCAGGGCCCCAGAACTCCCCGCATCACCCCCTCCAGCCTTGGGTGTACCTACAGGGAGGCTGCCCTCCCTCCCACCTTGGCTCCAGAGCCCCAGACCCCACAGGCTGGCCTAGCCCAGGAGGAAGGGCTGCTCCGTCACCTCTGGCTCCCAAAGCCACCAGTGTTCGTGGGGACGGGGGTGCGGAGGAAGGAACACAGGCCCAGGGGCCAGAGCACACGCACTCTCACCCAGCCGGGCTCCGCGGGGCACGGGAAGGAGGTGCTGCTGGCCCCCGAGAAGGAGCTGAACATCTGACTGTTCCTCAGGTTAGCCTGTGCCTGAGCACGTGATCTCACAGTCCCTCAAAGGCCAGTGGACACGTTCCAGCAGTGACAGGTCCCCTCCAGACACAGGCACAACCTGAGCCGCCAGGTCGGGGATGAGCAAACCTCTCAGCCCTTTCCGCGGTACGTGGTCTCGCCTTCCCGCGAGCTCCTCTGGAAGCTCACACGCCAGCTCTCCTGCACTGCTCCTTCCCGTCAGCTTTTGGGGGTGGGAAAGCTGGTCCCATGCAAACCAGACATGTCCCCAGGGTCCCACCAACACCTCTCCCCACCCCCGCCTCGCAGGGAGCGAATGCACTGCTCCCCTGAACTTAAAACCTAACTGTGGATGTAAATATGACTAAAATGCAACGCACCCTTCCACTATTTGATGACTCAAGAATGCAGAAACTGTAAAAAATAAGTTATGTCACGTTACTATGGGTCAGAGTATTGCATCACGTGGCGGCAGCCCAATGCCAGGGGCCGTCTGTCACCGCCTGAGGTGTGCACGGATGCTTGTCCCACCGTGAAGGCCACAGACCCTTGTGCTGTTGGAATCGGTGGCCAGGCTCCCCTCGCTAGTGGACACCAGGGCTGCCTAGTCTTGGCCCTGGAAGCTGTCCCCACACAGGGCCACAGGGCTCAGCAACTGTCAGCTGTTATTCCGCCGGCTCCGTGCAGACGGGGACTGCAAGTGGGAGGGTAGAACTGCTGGTCGTGGGTGGACCCGTCCTCAAAGCAGGCCCCGAGCTCTCGGGCCCCTGGTGCCCTCACCAGTGTGTGTTCATGCATCCCTGCCCATGTGTGTACCTCTGCACACCTATAACAATAGAAGTGAGTATCTTTGTCTAGAGTTGATCTTGAAAGGAGAAATTGGCAAATGTGCACATTCTAAAATACAACACCCTAAATAGCATTTTACCCTCTTATTATATTGTATATACAGCAAAAGAACTTCCCCTCGGTAATTGATCACAGCCAGACCCTAATGTTCTTAGAGATAAGAGCAATTATGATTATTAGAGAAATGCAAGTCAAAACTACAGTGAGGGACCACCTCACGCCGGTCAGAAGGACCATCTCTAAAACATCTACAAATAGTAAACGCTGCAGAGGGTGTGGAGAAAAGGGAGCCTCCTGCACTGCTGCCCTCAGTAAATTAAAGTACCAAATGCTTTGTAATGTGTCGGGATGCTATGTGTTTTATTTTTTTGTACAGTAAATTAAAGTACCCAAATGCTTTGTAATGTGTCGGGATGTTATGTGTTTTATTTTTTTGTACTGGAAAGTTGTTGTTTAAGATGGCAAGATCTATAAAATGAAGCATGTGACCTAAAAAAGAAAATCATCTAAATAAACTTATAAAGGAAGGGATAAACAGAAGGCTGATTCCTGTATTTGATCATTGATCTCTTCCCTCAGTTAGGAGGAGATCATCATGGAGTTGGGTCATGAGCCATGAGGACGCAGCTGAGAAGAGACAGTTACTAAAATACCACATTATAAACCCACTGTGCCCGTGTCCTCTGGGGACATGACGGGGGGAGGGACAGGAGTCAGGGAGGGCCTCTGGGAGGAGCAGGTTCCTGGGCCAAGCCTTGGACCCCGTGCAGGTGGGCTGGGGGCACGTGCGGAGCACCGGCCCCTTGTCAAGTCCCCCAGTCTAGGGTGGGGTATGAGCTCTGGGGGGTGTGGACACAGAAACCAGGACCCGGGCCACGGGGCCCCCGCACCTGTCCTGGCTGCAGAGGCCCACGGGGCAGAGGCGCAGAGGGGCGCCGAGGACAGAAGAGCAAAATGAAACAGATGCATCAGGAGGAAAGAACTGTTCGGGCATGAATTTGGCCGCAGGGGGCAGGACAGGTTAACGGAAAGCGGCCTCCGGGAGACAAGGGCAGGGATTCTGGCTGCGGGGCAGTGTCGGGGGACGACACAGCAATAAACAATTAAAAGAAAGTGTCATGGGAGAGGGTCTATATAATAGAGTGTGTAATTAATGTGATAATAAATCCTGTGTGCAACCACATTCCAATGCTGTGTTATCTTTAGCAGTATCTAATTTTACCTCCCCTATTAAATTTTAGCTTCTTGAGGGCAGGGAATGTGTCTTACCCTGTGTGTGTATTACCGTTTCATAGGTCCTGCCTCAGTGATTTACATATGAAAGCTGCTTGATACGTGTTGATGGATTTTGTCTGATGACTCAGCAAGGCAACTGAACCAGGGAAGATGGCAGATTCAGAACAGATATAAATAAGGCGTTAGCTGGTGGGAAGGCGTCTACCCTTATCGCTACCTACCTACGCTACCCTACCGTACAGGGAGATGGCGTCTACCTTATCGCTCACCTGGTGTGTGTCCGCCCTGAATAACACGGAGCAGATGCGGGCCCCTGGGCCCGAGGGACCTCCTTCTCCATGGAAAGGGGGTTGGAGCTCATGGACCAGTTCAAGGAGCTGCCAACGAGGGCCCCATGGCAGGTGACACCTGGCGAAGACATCATCCCCACAGCACCCAGGGCCCGGGCCCCTTCTGGTCATAACATCCGTAACCTCAGCTGCCCTGTCTCCTCTGTCCCCGAGAACAACTACGCTGGTCATTCTTATTTCAGTGACGTTTTTGTTGTCACGATGGAGAAAGTGGGAGAGAAAAGAAAAATGAAGCACATGGTGACATTCACTCATGCATCTGTGCAGACAGGGACTCTGTTTAGCTCACGGCAGATCCAGGTAGTCCACTAAATGACAGTGTTTGAGGTGCTCTGATCCGGGGCCCCACGAGCCCCCCAACCAAGCCCACACTGGACTTCATCCCACATTCTGCGTCAGAGCCTTTTTCCTACAGAGACTTCCTGGCGTTCTTTCTCCCAGCCTGGTCCGTAATTAAATATTTTTCTTTTCACTTTCCATTGATTCCCTCTCCTCCTCTACCCCAAAGCTGCAGGTCACAGCAAGGCAGGGGAGAGCCAGGGGCATCCCCGTGTGAGACCCCGACACGCGGCTTCTCGTGGAGCTGGTACTTCACCTGCCTGCGCGGTGCTGACCAGAAGTGCATCCTTTCCCACGCCTTCATTCTGCCTCTTTGGAATACGCTCATTGACATTTACAGACATGTTCAGGGATTTCTTCACCTTAGCAACCTACACGATTATAAATAAAAGTTAATGATTTCTTCTCTTTCATAAGAAGAAGGTGTACTTTAAAATACTTCACTGTCATCTATGCTATCAGGATTAGGGTCAATCAGTCAAGAATACACTGATCGGTAACGGGAAGGTAGAACTCTTCCTTGATATTCTGGGACCTGGATTTTACATCAGACAACTATTTATTTTCCTCTTTGTTTACAGGGATAATGATAATATTGATACGCTTTTTTAAGGACATCATCTCTTACTGGTCCATATCAGAAACCACCACATGCAAACTCCCTTCCTTTCTAAGAGCAAACGCAGGACTGGGCATCCAGCAACCTGGGCTGTGGGACTTTGGACAAATAGCTTCCTCTCCCAGGACCCCAATTTTCTCACTTTCAATTTAAAGCAACTGGGCTGGATGGTGTCTATGACTACTTCTAGCACTTTCCACGAGCCTAAGGGCAGTAGGACACCCGGCTACCCGATAGCTTACACTTTACCGTGGATGCTAGGATGGCCAGAGTCTCCATAGGTCAATGTCTTAGAACAGGTGCCAACGAAGATGCAGGAAACACAAAGGTAGGAAACGCTCCCCTTTGTCACCCATTGATACGTTATCACAAAGAGCATATTACAAGGCATCCTGAAGGAGGGCTGGGCTCTTACAGCTCAGGCGGGGGCAGTGGGGGGAGAGAATACCAAACACTGTGAGCCAAACCTCAGAGGTGAGAAGGAACCAGCAAGAAGACCCGCCCTTTACTGAGCCCGTCAGGCCAGGAGCTGTAAGCCAGGGACGCACAAATGAAAGAGTCACAGTCATTAGGACACAAAGGAGAGTTGATACGAGCGATTGGCCGGCTGAGGCGATGCTTGGGTAACCCAGTGACTGCTCGCACATTTCCAAAGCACTCTTCTTTTCTCTCAGTAAACACCAATTCACGACCGGGCAGTGGATCAGTGCCGGGCCTCCAGAGAGGAGCTAGACAAGGGGATGCAGGTAGACGGGCCTCGGGTCTCGAGAGGACCCTACCGGGGAGGGTCTGAAGTGCCCGAGAGGAAGGCTCCACCTAACTGAGGGACAACAGGGGAGATTTCCAAGCAGACAGCCACAGGGGCATGCTGTAAAGGCAATTAATCTGAGCTGTGTCGGGGGGCTGGGACGGGTGTCGGGACCCTGGCAGTGACTCCAAAGACGACAGACCCGGTGGAGAAGATGAGAGCAAGATGGGCTGACGCCCGGCTGCAGATGGAAGTAAGCCAGCGGGGCTCGAGGGGTCGAGGCTGTCACCCGGGGTCTGGCAGCTGCTGCGAGGGCGCTGAGGCCCCTCCCCGTCCTCCCTGGCGGCGGTGGGGCGGGCCGTGGGGAGGGTCCTCATTTGACGCATTACCAGATCGAAAGGTGCCGGGGAGGCCGACATCGCCCCGACGTCCCTGGACTCGGTGTCTTTTGACGGTGCTAGATTCGACATTGCGAGATTTTTGTCCTTAAAGCACAATAAATCCTATTTTCAAGTGCTCCAAAAATACAGTAAACGCATAGAAACTGGCCACCGTTATCTGAGGGGAAAGAGAGCAAAGCAGAGAGAAGCGAGGCCGTCCTTCTTCCTCTTGGCATTTGTCTGGCTCCAGATGGGATCCCTGAGCATCTATTTTTCAAAAACCCCAGTCCCTGAATTCACTGCCTGCGGCATGGCCTGAGCGTCCCCTGAACAAGGACGCAAAGCAGCCACGGCCGAGGCAGCATCTGCCAGCTCGCTCCGTCCCTGTCACAACAGAGCTGTCAGCCGCATGACAACCGGGCTGGAGAGACACTAACGTCTTAAGACTCCAAACCTGCTGTGGCTTTTTCATAATTGCTTAGCTCTCCATTAAGGAAGAAAAGAGCCGTCCATTTCAGGGAAGAAAATCTACAAACTTCCGCTTTTCCTCCTTTCAAAAGCATTGTCCTTTTTTTCTTTCTTTCTTTCATAAATAACGAGCTTAATCCATTATCTTTCCTTTATCTGCAAGGAGATTGTTTCTTTCAGGGTGAACTGTTGTCATATTTTTAAGTGCGTGCTTTTAATTTGTCAGCAAAATGACATCTTCCCCAAGGATCTTCCGATAGTAGGCTTGGATCCTAAAAATTCTCATGCAGAAACCCCCAGCTAGGGAGGTTAAGTTGGGGCACGTCAGATGGTGACGGAATGTAGGCTGGTGCAGCCGGGGACCCACAGCCCATGCCTCTGGTTCTGTGACTGAATGGGAGGAAAAAACACTTTTTTAATAGAAACCAGAAAGTAATCCAAAACCAACAAATAAAGGGATAAAATGAGGAATTTGTATAGCGTTTGGTGGGGCTTCTTTTTGCATCTTTCCTTGGCCAAAACTTGTGAGAGATGGAATTCATGGTGCTGGCCAGGATCGAATCATTCCATTCCACAACACCATTGGAAGAGAATTACCATCTTTCCTGGATTCTAGGGTGCCATCAGTTATAAGATGCACCGTCTATTCATGAACAGCTTTTCAGGGGAAAGAAAAAGGCTCTGTTAAAAGCAACCATCAATTACCAGCCACATTCAGATTTCAGAAACACTCCCAGGTGAAAACTATGCATCTTAGAATCAAGAAATATGGTATTTTAATTCAAAGGTCATCATCAATTAATCATTTTATAAGATCTAAGCAAAATGGGCTCATCGGAATAGAGGTCATTCTGCCCCAACAGCGGCAGGGCTGAATTAGAGACGGAAAGCAGAAATATTTGCAGAGACACCAAGGAAAAGAAAGGATTCCAAAGAAGGAAACTGTGAACAGTTTATATTCACAATATT
Organism: Delphinapterus leucas; assembly: GCF_059928025.1. Classification (NCBI taxonomy): domain Eukaryota; kingdom Metazoa; phylum Chordata; class Mammalia; order Artiodactyla; family Monodontidae; genus Delphinapterus; species Delphinapterus leucas. Next base: position 92,534,164 of record NC_143141.1, on the reverse strand, counting down.
CATAGAAATATTAAGATTTATCTCTAGCATGTAACTTCCTGTGAACAACCCTGATTATAAAATGTGAAAGCACATAGCAGGCACTCAACAACTGAAAAGATGAAAATGAAAAGCAACAATGAAAAGAAACAATCTCTGTTTTATTCACTGTTTTATCTCCAGCCCCTGCCTCACGTGAAGTGAACACTAAACGGAGATGCATTTGTGCCAAGTGCAGCGCTGGTTTAATCTCCAAGTCTAGTGATTCCACATCCTACGGATTTCAGGGCTGGTCCCTCGCCACCTAATCTGGAACCTCCACATCTTGGCGTCCCTGCTTTGCCCCCACCACCTCCCAGCATCCCCCATGCCCTCCCATCCACCACCACCCGCTTCATCTGTGTGCAGAGGCAAGGCTTCTACATTGAACTTGTAGGTCAAGCTGGGAGGAACTGGCATCTCAATCATGTTGCACCTTCCTGTACAACAACAGGGATTATCTCTCCATTTACTTAGTTCTTTGATTTCTTTTATCAGAGTTTTATAATTTTTCTAGACCTTGTGCATATTTACACCTAAGTACATATATATATATATATATATATATATATATATATAAATGTAAATGGTGTTTTTTATTTTGAATTCTAATTGCTCACTGATGATATATTAGAAAACAATGAACATTTGTGTGTTAACCTTGCATCCTGCAACTTTGCTATAACTGCTAACTTCTTCCAGGAGTTTTTGTTGTTGAGTGTTTTGGAATTTTCTATGTGGACAATCATGTCATCTGCAAATAAAGACAATTTTGTTTCTTCCTTCCCAGTCTGAATGCCTTGCACTCCCTTTTTTTGTCTATTGCAGTAGCTAGGAATTCAAGTACAATGTCTAATAGGAATGGTGGAAAAGAACATTCCTGCCTTGTTCCCAATTTTAGGAACGAGCATCTGTCTTCTCACTGTTAAGTACGATATGCTAGTTGTCAGGTTTTTTGGTAGATGTTTTTTTATCACGTTGAGGAAGTTCCCTCTGCTACTGACAAATTGTGTCCTCCTAGAATTCATATGTTGAAGTTCTAACCCCTAATACCTTAGGATATACCTGCATTTGAATATAGTTCCTTTGAAGTGTGAATTAAGTTAAAATGAAGGCATTAGGGTGGGCCCTAGTCCAATACGATTGGTTTCCTTACAGGAAGGGGCTATTTGGACATAGACACGTGCAGAGAAAAGACCATGGAGAACGCAGGGAAGGGATGGGCACCTGCAAGCCAAGGACAGTGGCCTCAGGAGAAACAAGCCCTGCCGACTCTCTGATCCCAAGACATCCAGGCTCCAGAATCATGAGGCGTTCTGTGGTCTAGTCACTTAGCCTGAGGTACTTTGTTACGGCAGCCCTAGAAAATGAATACATCTTCTATTCCTAGTCTGCTGACATTTTTTATCATGCGTGGATGGTGGATTGTGTCAAGTGCTCTTCTGCATCTCACATGATCATGTGACCTCTCTAGTTTATTGATGTGATGAGTACTTTAGTTGATTTCTGAATGTTCCACCAGGCTTGCATACCTGGAATAAATCCAACTTGATCATGGTGTATAACTCCTTTTAAACACTGTTGAATCCAATTTGCTAGTAATCTGGTGGGGGTGGGGAGGGATGTTTGCACTTATATTCTTTATGTAGATGCAAGTTTCTGACTAATTTTCCCTTTATCCAAAGAACTTTTTTTTAACTTTTCTGGCAAGGCTGATCTACTGGAGACAAACTCCCTCAATTTTGGTTTATCTGAGAAACTCTTTTATTTTTGACTAATAAATTTACTAGATACAGAATTCCAGGTTGATGAGGGGTTGTTGTTTATTTTTTTTCAGCTCTTTAAATATTTCACTCTGCTCTCTTGCTTGCACAGTGTTTGAAGGAAAGTCCGATGTAATTCTAATCCTTGTTTGGAAGCCATGAGTTTCCAAGAGGAACTGAGGATGCTGGTCCAGCAGAAACACCAGACCGCCATCAGCTGGAGTTTCCTGACAGCCCCACTCTGGGGTTATGTAGGGCATAGCTCTCTGGCCTCTTTGATAAGGGCCCTAACCCCATCCATGAGGCTCCACACTCATGACCTAATCACCCCCAAAGGCCCCACTTCCTAATACCATCATCACATGGGCTTAGACTTCAACGTCTGAATCTGGGCAGGGGGACACAAACTTTCAGGCCATCAGTCTTCCATCCCTATATTGCTGTGAACTCTCCTGGTGTAGCCAAGGTCCGGAAAAGCTACGTATCAAGTTGCTACTAAATTATAATCTCATAATAAGGCCTGAACACACTCTATTCCTCCCAGATCGCTCCCTCATGCCTGGTCTCGGGGGCCTCCACAGCACCGCAGCACCAGAACCAGGGCTATCATACACTTTACAGATCCCTAAGAAACCGAGGCCTGAAGGTGACGGGTTTGCCCAAGGTCACTGAGCAGTAACCAGTGGTCCAAATTCCTGCTTTACAAAGCGTCCCACTCACCACACTAACGCTGCACAAGGAGCGTTTGGTTCACTTTGGGCTTCATCCAAGGAAATGTATGACTAAAAATGCCAGGTGGGCCTCAGCCTCACACTTTTATTTCTCTAACATGACGCAATTTTTGGCACCCAGTAGATAACCAGGGCAGTCTGTTTCTCCCACTGTGATACATTTTTTGGGTCAGGGAAGAAGAGAAGTCACTCTGTGTTGTTAAATATCCAGATGGCACCATGTAGCTCATCTCCAACCGCTTCTGCTTTAAACTTGGGGAAATTTTCTTGGCAAAGATACCATCGATCCTATTGGCAAGCAGAGCGATTTATTCCTTAGTATGTCAAAAACCCCTCTTTTGACATTAACATTATCACTTTTATTATGGGAAATGGACGTGCTATTAAAAATCACTTGTTTGCTGCCCATTTCCTCAGCTTACACGTCTCCCTGGGGGCCTGGCCAGCCAGAGCCTCATCCTCAGAGAGAGGAGATACAAGACATGGGGCGGGAATGGGTACAAGTGTATGTATAACTGAATCACTGTGCTGTACACCTGAAACTAACACAACATTGTTAATCAACTAGACTCCAGCATATTAAAAAAAAAAAAAATGGAGCCAACAACACTTTTAAAATCAGAAGGTAAAAACTGCACTTTTAGACTGAAGAAAATGTTTTCACATATAGTGTGAATCTATTCATGTTTATACCAATGAAGTCATAAAATACAGTTTGGACAATTTTTATTTTGATTGAACATGAAGCTGCGTCATTGAGGACAGCATCTCCCTGGTCTGTGATGCTTTCCTGGGATATAACCAGAGGGCTTCCCAAGTCACGCATTTCTCTGGCCCCTCCCCCAGCGCTCAGAGAACCCCGTTTCCTGGTCGGGGAAGGCCCTGCCGCCAGCGCTGATAAGTGAGCATTTCACTCAAGTCACGCGGGCCTCCCGGGAAGTCGTGCTCTCCCCCTCCTGCAATTCCGTTTCAAGGGGCTGAAGGAGAAGAGAGCAGGCAGAGCAAATGGCTATTCCAGAAGGAAAATCCTGATGTAACGAGATGGTGAACTCCGAGTTGCCGTGGAGACCTTTTAAGATTAGCTGCTCTCGGAGCTCTTGGGAAGTTTAGAAGGAGTGCAGTGACAGTGACATGCTCACAGGTGAGGGCAAGGTCTCAGGTGATACCTTCACCGCCAGGCTTCCCACGGGCACAAGAACTCACACAGCTCACATTTCACAACCTGGACGAGAAAACGCTGCTGCGTGATCGGGGCGCAAAAGCACTGAGGGTTCACTCCCGGCGCCTCGGACAAGTGCCCTGTCTTCAGCATGGGAGCCAAGATCCCCCCTTGCAGAGTGCTTGGCACACTCAGGCCTCCAACACGGGTTCACTAGACCGTAATGAAGCTACAATCGCATCCTATTTATCCAAGAATCCCCCCCAATCTACCACAATACCCAGAAAGTCGGTGGGAGCCGTCAACGTGCCCACAGGAGGGAGGTGGCTGCTGCCAGCAGTGATACAGAGGAAGAGATGCACAATGGGCTTCTTGTTTTGTCCCAGCAAAGCCACGGATGATCCCGTGGCGGCTCCATTTGCCAGAGACAAACCCCTCCCGGCACCGTCCCGATGGGAACACCGTCCTCCCCCACCATCCACATGCTCCAGGTCGCCTTCCCCAAACCCAGTCACAGAGGGCTCTTCGAAAACTCATACTGGAAGAAGCCCAATTAAAGCACCAGAGCGCCACAGACTCACGCACGGGATGCCCTTGATTGTGAGTGTGTGTGTACGTGTGTCTCTGACGCATTCCCACAGCAGCTCTAGTAGTCCTGTTGTCAGGACGCCGAAGCCACGTATGCAGCGTCAGGCAGAGCAGCGCCATGGCTGGGACCTGCACACACACGCCTGCTTGGAAGTGTGCGCCTGTCCCCTTAGCTCCGAGGCCGCTACCTCACCACCGTGGCCAGGCGGCGCCCCGCTCTGGCCCTGAGCACTTCCTCTTCTTCAACCCCTTTCTTCTTCCACAACAATAGATTAAAATTATATTTTATGACTTCACAGTGTTATGGCGAATATATTCAGTGTTATTGGTTTCAACGTTTTCTTCAATCTAAAAGTTCATTTTTGAACTTTTCCCCACTGGAAACAAGTATATTCAAGAAAGCAAACCGTCAACTAGAACAACACAAAAATCCTACATACTAGAGCCTGAAATTAACCCATTCTCCGAATCACAAAAGGCAAAAATTCCAGAAATGGACTCGGCGCTTGCCCCATGTGCCCCCAGCTTCTGGGCCCGGCCACAGCAGCCCCTCGGCCTTTGCTGGGCCGCTGCACCCTGCACGGCGGCCTCCGTCAGTCCCTGCCACGCTTTCCGCGCCGGGACCACTCCTGCAGCCACACTCACCGGCTTCTGCTACGGGATGAGGGCATCTCCTTTTCCCGTCCCCCGGGCCACGTCCCACACAGGCGGGCGGTGGCTGATCAGGCCTGGGAGAGAAGCCTGAGCTCCTCTCAGGCCTCAGGCCCCGCTGTGACTCTAGCTGAGGGAGGTGACCACCCAGCCACAGCCCCGCCCCAGAGAGTGTCTGGGCCTGAGGCTCGCCCTCCCTGGCCTCATCCCACTGACCTCACCTTCAGCAGGCCTGTTCTCCTCTCTTCACGGCTCGTGAGATGGACAGGCCGGAGCATCCTTCTGTACTATCGATCACACTTCGAGCCACAAGCCCCAGGTGCCCAGCCTTCTGCGGCCTCCCGGGGACATTCGGCAAATGTCAAGGAGGGAGTTTCTAATCAGCTCCACCGCGCGGGCCTTGCCGCCCAGGTCTCGCTGCGCTCACGTGGAGAGGAGGGAGATGGGCTCGCTGCTGGGGTCTTCCTTTCTGCCGGGACTCCGTCTCCGAAAGGAGCCGCCAACCCCCCGACAAGCATCGGCTTTGGTGGCTGGCTGCTTAGACAGCCAGCTTCCGGGAGCCTGGACCACCCCACAGAGAGGAAGCGCGGCTGCACTTGGCTTTCGGACTTCTACCCTTCGAGGCGGTGCTTTGTCTTTTCCCCCTGCCTTGTTGGACTCTTCACAGCCACCGCCTGTGCCTCCCCCATCTCTGTCCTCCTGCGATCACCCGACCCTCCAAGACCCCGGCCGCCTCTCCGCCACACCTGTGGGAGGAGCCTCACGCGCCCTCCACACCCCTACCCCTGCACTGCGTGAGCCTGACGGCGCTGGTTCTCTTTCCTGCGTTCCAGGTGGTGGTGCTGGGACTCACCGCCTCGGAGCAAGAAGCCCACCTGGCCACCTGGGCTGACCCCTCCTTCCCAGCACAGCCTCACTGTGACCTTGCGTGCGGGGAGCGCCGCTCAAACTCAGGTACGTGGATTTGAACACACAATGCACCTTTCTGAGCTTTATTCCTGGACCCACGGGCGAACTTTCAGACCCAGCTACTGAGAACGACCCTCCATCCTCCTGACACACACGTGAAGTTACGGTCACTCTGGCCGGCAGCTCACTGCATGCGGCAGGTGCCCACGCGTAGCTGTTGAGTGACGTCAGCATCCCTCTTCGGGGTTCTCTGGGCCGCTGTGGAGAAGGGGCCCCAACAAGTGTGGGTGCAAAGACCCTCAGACGCCACTTCCCTCGTGACCCAGGGAGCCGACACCATAGGACTCAAATCTTTGCTCTGACGGGTGCTACCCCGTCCCTATGGACGATCCGAGATGACCACGTGGTACTTCTGCTGATTAAGTCACACCGATCACTCACGAGGCACCCCCCGTCCCCCAGCTGAACACCGTGTGACCAGGGCCACAGGCAACCTGCACGTCCTGCTTCCTGCACGTCGGCACAGGGGCAGGGAAGGAGGCCCCGAGGGGGGAGGTGGGAGCCTCAAGGCCTAGGCTGGAACCTTCCCCCGGGTCTGCCAGAGGAGGCTCTAACCATGGGGCGTGGCCATAGGGCCGGCTGATCTGGGGACACAGCTGAGGACACCGTGGACATGCAAGCAGGGGGCTGAGATGAAGCCAGGACCAAGCTTCAGTCCTGCCCCTTCCTGCTGCTTTGAGACGCCCCGACGCAGCTCAGCACCCACACCTCCCATCCAGGCCAGGCCCCAGCATCTCCTGGACGCCCTCCTCCTGCCTCTGCCTCTCACCCAGCCCGGGCTCCTCCTCTCTGTTCCACGGTGTTTGTTCTTTAATAATCTCTAAAGGATGGAAATATTATTTTTTTTCCCTTATCTTCACAAAGCAAGAACAAAAACAAAAAACAAAACCCCACACCCCCCCACCGGCCCCCTGGAGCCCTCTTACTCTCAGTTTCCGAGATGTTTTGCTCTGAGCTCTCACTGCAGCCTAGTGGAGATGCCACCACAAACGAGCTCAGCATTTGACCCCTCGCTGACCCTGGAGGTCAGACACTCCTGGCCTCATGTCATGACCCGGCCAGCCCAGCGCCGCTCGAAACACTGCTCTGCGGTCACTGCCTCAAATTCTTGACCTTATCTCTGAATCTGTGTTTTGTGAGTGAAATCAGAGAGACCAGGAGGCCAGGAGTCTGGGACCCGCCTCGCGCCATCCCCTGGACAGGTTCCTGGCCACCAGCCCCCCAGCCCGGGCCTCCCGGGCCTCGCTGCCCTTGCTCCCCAACTCTGGTGACCACTGAAGCCCCACCTCTGTGGGCCCCCTGCACAGTGCGGGGGGCATGTTTGGCCACACCCTCAGGCCACACCCACAATACCCGCATTGGCCAAGGCAGCACCATCCCCACCCCTGCTGAGCACGCCCTGGGCAGCCACGTCCTCTCACCCCCGATCCAGGTCACCCGAGGGTTAAAGACTCTGGGGGTCACATGTCGGCAGTGTGTTGAGGAGGTGGGCACGGAAGGGGAAATGCCTGGCTCGACGTCCCCAGAGCCTGTCCCCACCCGGATCTCAGGTGTCAGTGTGGACCCTGGGCATCTGTCAAGGCCCAAAAATATCCTGGTGCCTGGGGCAGCACCCTCAGCCGGCTGTGTTCCCAGGGGACCCTCGTCCTCTGCCCCCTTCCTGAGTCCCCTTGTGTTGGTCTCTTCCAACTGGCTGGGCACCCACCAGGGACAAGTCACAAACACGAATCGAGTGATTTCATGATTCTACACGTGAGTTAAATTCCCATACATTTGCATTTAAAACTGGCATTGCACCGTAGAAAGATGAAAGGTAAAATTCATGATAATAATTCAAAATTACGATTTTTCTATACTTAAAACCACGCTAAGTAGCAAATAAAAGCAACACGGCAAGTCGAGGGACAGACCATGGAAGACAAGAGAAGCTATATTTTACTGACTATAATGCACTCTGTCTGGCTTTTGGAACAAGGGCCACAATTTTATTTTGCACCGCGTCCTGCAAATAGCGGAGCCAGCCCTGCCCACTGGCACCCCAATAGTAGCAACCCAAGAATCCTTTAACACTCCGTCCTCCCCGCCCCCAGCTAACAGCAGCCCCCCACCTGCTCCCTCAGTGGCCAAGCACACGGATGGGGCAGGAGGGTCCCGCCTCCGAAGTCCAGACCATTTGCTTGGGCCCTGCCTGGGCTGAGGCCCAGGTCCCCCGGGGAGAGCAGCGTCTCCCAGAGTGGAGATGCTGACGGCAGCGGCAGCTCCAGATGGATGGGGGGTGCCGGCCTGATTAGATTGGCCCGAACGCTTTCCACATCAAACCAGCTGACCCCTGACAGGAGACAGGTTGATTTATTATCCTGCCAGCGCTGCTGACAACACGCCCAGCGAGCTCGCCTCTGTCTGATCATTTTTCAAGCTCTCTGCACACGAGTGGCACCTATATCCTCTGACACATTAGCGCAGACGGCCCCGTGGAATGCTAAGGGCTCCCGTCCAGATGCCTCTAAGAGGTTCCGATGAAGAATCTAATCGGGGCAACCAAAGTCGTCGGCTGAGTGTGCCCGGAGGAAAACATGCGCCGCTTTACTAAAACGGACGAGACGGGTCTGAGCCCAGGAAGCCTCCGTACAGACCGTTAGTTAGCGCTGGATGGGTCTGGAGGCCGCGAGCCTCCCGAAGCCCACAGTGGAAGCGCCAGCCCGGTCACCTGCTGCCCGATGCTCCACCCTGCGAGCAAGGCTTGGGAGGTCCCATCGGAAGCTCCCACAGCCGTTAAATGCTCCAGCCAAGTCCACTTGGTGTGTTTACAGTAACTGTCCATTCATCCAGATGTCACTAATTCAGCATTTACATCCACACAGAGGGCGTGAGAGCGAGTTCACCCGCAGCCTGTGGAGCGAGAAATCGGTAGCACCGCCGAGGTGGCAGAGACAAACATCACCTCCTTAAGGCCGCGGTGCCAACTGCTTGCAGGTGCCGTAGAGCCAGGGGCTTCCAGGAGCCATCAGGTTCCCAGGAGGTCACCTTGTCCACGTGTGGACAAGGCAAGGGTTTCTGTTTGCTAATAGCGCTCGCCCACCCCGCATTCACACGGGCGCCTGTGTGTTAGGGTGACCATGTTCTGGTCACTCAGCTTCATCCCAACCAAACCCTGGGTGCCATGGCTCCCAAGGCATCAGGACTCGCTAGAGGCCATGCTACGTGACAGCTCTGTTCCTCAGCCACGTCTCTTCAACTCTTGGGCCTCAAAGTGCCCACCTGTCTAATGGGGGCCTTGAAATCCTCATAAGACCAAGAGAGGACTCACAGTCAACATTTCTGTTTCTTTTATCCCAGCTTCAGCGAAAGCCGATGTAGCCTTCAGAAAGCTAGCAAGATGTGTGTAAGTGATCAGGGTTAGGGTCAATATTCATGTTCAGCAAGGTTCTCTAAGTAACAAACCAGGAAACACAGGATTCTGAGATGCAGATGGCAGAGCTTGGCAAGATGCAGACCAGCACAAATGCAGACAGTGGCCATGGAGACGGCACCACATGGCCATGGCCTGCGTGTTCCCAGCGCCGGGGCCTGTCCCCTCCTCAACCGTGAGTACTGTGGGTACATGTGAGCCCCTGTATCCCCTCAGAACGGAAGCTCCCACCTTCTCAGGAAAGTCTGAGCTCCTGCGAGGTGCGGGTGTGACCACAGATGCAGAGGCGAAGCAGGGCTCCCCCCCGTGCAGGGCAGGTGATGTGGCCCCTTCACTGTGGCTCCTTAACCAGCTGGAGCCGTGCAGTCCCATGACCACCCACGGGGCCCAAGGGAGCAGCACAGAGAAGGCTGCGCTCTGAGCGTGAAGGTGTCACATCTGCTCTCCGGGAGGTGACGTGAAAGGAGGAGCGAGGCCACGGGGCAGAGTTTCATTGCCCTTCTACGTCTACATAGGCATTTGAAACGAGCACCAATGTCCCCAGCTTTGGTAAGGGAGTAATAAAGCAAGAGGGGAGAAGTTTGTTGCAGAAAGACAGTCATAAAATCCCTTTGTACTGTACGTAGAGCACGCTGGAACAGAGAGAGGGGCGCTCAGCCGCCGAGAGCCAGCCGGACCGGTTTTCTGCGTGCAGGGGCCGGTGGAAACGGCTGGGAAATCTGATCACCATGTGGGAACGAGCACAAGACTACATGGGGGGTTCTGTCAACCCATCCCCGCCGCTCTCCAGCGAGGCCCACACTCGACCAGCCCTGCCCACGCACTCAGCTGCCCAGGGACCGTCAGCCTGCCACCCTCAATCATGAGCAGACGGTCAAGGAATACCAGACGGCCGAGGAACGCTTCTAACAGGGAAGCCAGCGAGCAGAACACTCAAACAGGAACAAAGCAGTTTGCAGGAAGCAGAGACTGTGTAGGAAAAGGAAACAAGAAAAGACTCCATCGTTAGTGTCCACAGAGATGCAACAGAAAACACTGCATCCACGTGGCAAGCTCAGGATGCTCAGAAGGAAACAATTCAGAGGACGAAAGAGCAATTAAATTATTAGCAATCAAACTACGAGAGCGGATTTCTGGCTTCTACTTATAACGTAGAAGGCTGGAGGGAGCCCTGCCCTCACCCTTACAACAATAGAAAGCAGACACAGAATGTACAAAAGGCCTTTACCTGACTCCAGTAGGGCTGAAGTCGGAGTGAGGACAGCTCACCCAGGCCCTAAGGAAACACCCCGGACGGGCAGCGTCCTTTTTTTAGGCAGATGCCGTAAAAGTCTTTAAGAAGAATTCAGCTGAATTTTGAACAAACTGCTGCAGGACAGGCGTGGGCTAGTGTGAGTGTGGAACCCGGGAAGCCAAAACCAAGAGGGGATTCACACAAACTCCAGGCTCTTTTCCTGTCCTCACCAAGCGGATAGACAGTAAGACAGAGAAGTCGGCGTAAGTGTGAAATACAGGACCAAAAAGATGGACGTTGGATTAAAAGTGAAAATATTCACATTTTGGTGCTTGCCCTGCCCCCCAATCAGCTGTGTGGCCTTAGACAAGTCATTTCCCTCTTAGAGACTGGGTTTCGCCACCTGCAGTTTAAGATGCCAGATTAGATTTGTGTTTCTCACACCACCTGGGCAGGAGCGCCCGGGGAGGCGAGGGGTGCAAGACTCCCAGCCAATGCCATCCTGATTAGCTGAGTATTTCAGCTCTTCTGTAAAGTTCCGTGTACAACACTACTGTTAAAATCATAACTGAAAGTACAGACCAGGCAATCCTAAGGCCCTTACCAGGCTGTGAGTTTACGGGTTGACTGTTTGGCCAGTTCTGGGCACCCACTCCCCATACCTTAGAGGCCCCTGAGATGGAGACCCCAGGCATGGGGTGGGGCTTCCCTAACTACTACCAACAGCCACACCAGTCCCATCCATGCCACGGCTGTAACCTGGCGCGGGCACCGTCAGTAACCTGGTGCCTGACACGCCGTTTCTGCCCCACAAATGTTTGATGAAGGAAGACAAGAAATGCCATGAAATAGGGTTCACTCATTCACTCAACAAACTATCACTGAAACTATTAGGCACCAGACAGTATGCTAGGTGGGAGAGGTGAGAGAAGATGCAACTCCCGCCCAGATGCAGTCCAGTAAAATGCGAACTTAGAAGGCAGTGTGATGAGTTACGGGCAGGAAGCTGCGGAAGTAAGATGGGGTGGCCCCGTGCCTCCACAGCTGGGTGGGGAGACCAAGAAGGAGCAGGGGTGGAGGAAGTGGGCTCTTCTGGACACGGAGTTGGCTGGAGCCGACGTGGAGAGGGAGGCGGGGGGCCCAGGAGGCTTTGGAAGAGCCATCGACAGTTCAGAGGGGCTGGAGATGTGGGCTGAGCCCGCCCACCGGGCGCCTTAAGTGTTGGCCCTAGGGGTGACCTCCCTCTGCAGGGGACGGAGCCATTGGCAGGTCAGACAGCACAGGAACTGGTAAAATACATGCTTTTTTAAAGCTCACGCTCGCTTCACGGGGGAGTTTAGATCAGAGATTAGAGTCTGGGTGATCGGGTAAGAGAGGATGGTGGCCCCAGATGGGGTGATGGCAGTACAGTGGAGGAAAATGGGTGGATTCAAGAGATATTAGGAGAAAAATAATTTAGTCATTAATCACTTATTTTGAGATAAAATGGTCTTGGTTGTATGGCCAAAGCTGTGTGTTTGAGAAGCTCGCTGTCATCAGCTATGCATTTTTGAAGCCCGCATTAGTATCTCTTTAACTCAGGAGGATACGCCTTGATTTATCACCAGCAGGCAGACAAAAAAAGCAATTCGCAATTGAACTCTGTATTTTTAATGCCGCTTCCTCTCTTTCGTTTAGGCAGAAGATCTATTCTCGCTAAGCTGATTGAAGACCTGGGCCGTGTGTTACACATGAATAATAAATGGGGATGACAGGTGTGTGCCCGGCCTGTGGACACCTGCTGCCCCATGTGCATGCAAATCGTACTTTGGAGCGAGTTTGTGTAACTGATGGAAAAAACCACAAGGAATTATATTGCTGCTTTAAAACCATTCAGAGACCCCGCTGACACATCAACCCCACATTAGAGCAGAGTGATGCTAAATAGTGAGAAATGTGAAATAAAAACGCTCTTTATTCTGGAGGAGAGAGAGCGTCCCTGGAGACAGAAGCCCGGGATTAAAATTCCAGTTCTGAGACTTCCTCAACATCCTCACCTGTAAAATGGACACCTCCCAACTCATGGTGTTGTTGGAAAAATAAATTCAGCCAGACGATAAGCATGAAGCCCCTGCTGACAGAAAAGCTCCCCAGACGCGCGGTCCCTTCCCGTTCTCTGTGGTCCCTGCTGATCACGGTCTCTCTCATCTGCGTCTGGAGCATTTGAGCCACACGCCACACATGCCACTTCTGAAACCATCTTCCCATCTAGAAGGGAAAGCGGCATGAAATCCAGACCTAAATCAGTTTCATCCTCTATTTGACCGTCAAAGACAGCTTTCCACTCTGAAGCAAACCGGGAGCATCATTCAGGCAAAACTGGATTCCTGAACCTCACCAACTCTCTTTGCATTGATGTGCCAGCCATGGAACCGAGTCTCAGCTTGCCGAGCGCCGCGTGGTCCCGCTGACTCCACGGAGGGCTCAGGCCATCCGGGCCTCTGGGGTCATGACGCGGAACGCCAGCTGCCTCAACTGTTCAGGCAACGAGCACATTGGAAGACATACACCTTCTATGCCCCCTTCCAAAACCCCTCTCGGCCATCAAGGGTGATGACTCTCCAGCGGGATCATGTGCCAGGTCACAGCTGCCCCGTCCCCCAGGGCATCCACACGTCTGAGACCTCGAGGGCAGAGCACACAGCTTCACTCTGGTTCTCACCCCTCTCTACCTCCAAAGACAGCGCAGGGCACGGAGCAGCTTAGATGCTTCTCCCAGCAAGGTTCAGCCCAACAAGCACCCTCTCCCCAAGCCCCGGTGGTGGTCAGGCACCAGGTCAGAGCTGGGTCCAGGGCACTGGGAAATGCACGGTAGTATTTTCACACGTTGCTTTAACCTGCACGCCAATCCTATCAGCTACCTAGCATCGCTGTGCCGCACAGAGCTGGAAACGGAGGCCCCGGATGGCCACAGAAGCTGTCTCCAGCCGCACAGCTGCACAGTGAGGGAGTCGTACTCAAAGCTGGATCTGCCCAGCTCCCGTGCTAACGTGCCCCCGCACAGGCTGCCTTGCTTTTCCAGGAGGCATGGGTTGCCTTGATCCACCCACCCATCATGGAAGATGCCTGCCGACCACCACTTTACACCTGACTAGGAAACCTGGTCTCCATCCCCAGGGGCTAGAGAAAGGTCCGGTCTGTGGTGGAACAGAGAGGGCGACACTCAGCCCCGGAAGCCCAGCATCTGGGGAGAAGGAGGCCTGCAGCTGTGACCAGCTCTGCCCCACGGCTCTGGGCCACCTCCAGCAAACCCTTCCACCCCTTTCGCTGGGTCCCCGCTGATCTCCAGGAAGGAGATCTGGTGACTATCTCACACCTCTTGGGGCTTCTGGTCCCGTTGCTTTTGACACTGAGAGGAGGGGGATTATAGCTCTGTCAGGGGCAGGGCGCCAAGCAAGGAATCAGTGGACCCACCGTCCGCTCCCAAGACACAAGGCCGTGCCTACCACCCTCCACACCTGTCCCCAGGGCAGGACACACCAGGGACACATAGGGCCTGGTGCACAGAACCGGCTGGAAACAGCAACAGAAGCACGCTTGGTGTCGCCACAGCGCAGCCAAGTGTCTGCTCTCCCCACGCCGTCCCTCCTCACACTCTGCTTGTGTCTCTGCCCGTGTGACGTCCACGTGGATGCACGTCAGTCAGTCTTAACTAACTTCAGGTCAAATTCCATGAGGCGTCCCGGGAGCTCAGAGTCTAGTGTACAGCACTTCCCGTGGTCCCCACCCGCCCGTTTTCCGTGCTCCCAGGAAAGGGGGCTGTGAGGGGAAACCAGCCTGGCCCCACTGGACCTCTGTCCAGGGCCCCCAGGCTGTCCTCTGCCTGTTACTCCTTGAGTCCCAGACATAGCAGGTTTCCGCACACGTCTCTGATGTCATATGATTAAATCAGGTGGCAGCACGGAGGCTGGGGTCACGCTGTGTTTTTCTGTAACAGCCAGTGCCGTGACCTCTTATTTTTAAAAGAGCACACGTCCCTGTTCTAGAATAAGCGTAAACACTTATACTTTGCAGGAATCGGAAGGTTTGGAGGCTTTCAAAGCACGCTGTCTTTGGATCCAGGTAAGTTCTAAACCCCCTTGTCATCTCCTACTCAGGACAAGTCGTCCAGAGAAACCCGTCTTCACTGTCACGCCTCCTCCATTCACCGCCAGCCTGCTGTTCCCACAGCCCAGCCCCCCCAAACACCGGCTGCCCCACGCGCCGGTCCTGCACCTGTCCCGGCTCCACAGGTGTTGGTACAGAATCACTCTCACTGGCCTGCATCAAGATACCAGCATGAAATTTCCCATTTCCTTGGTCCCTCACACAGATGTCTGCCTGGCCGAGCCTCAGGCTCTCTGCCCTGCGTCTGCACATTGTCATCGCCCCATCATAACGGGGCCTCTGCAGACCTGTCGGGATGCCCCCAAAACCTTGCCCTGTGCTGGGCCCATCACTGCATCATCGCAGAGTCCCCGTGGATGAAAGATCCTTCTGCCACCACTCCAGCTGAGCTACAAACCACTGCCCCTTACTCCTTCACTTCCAGGCCCAGACTGACCCTCGCGGCCACTGGGGATAATGAAGGCTGCTCAGGCTGTGTTCAGAAAAGAGTCGGCGGGGTTCATCTGCATCGCAGTGAAGCAGCTCTTGTGGCTTAAGTTCCCCCTGCACTTCTCTTTCTAAACCAGCTCTCCCCACAACACTCACACACCACAGAGACCGAAAAAGAACTTACTGAAGCCAGAGCGACATAAGAAACAAGAAGCAGCATAGCATCCATCTGTACGAGTCCGCTGAACGTGGAAAGACAATGCTAAAAGGAAGTGGGACGGAAAATCGCTCACTGTGTGCAGGGCAGCGGACAGGGCGCTGGGCTTCATTGTCACAACAACCGTCATTTCACAAGTCTGTACACCAAGACTGAGAACTTCAGCAAATGTTCAACACAGAATGTGGGTGAATAAAGTGGCTTTCTAACCTCATTTCATGTGATGCCCCCCCCCCCAAAAGCCTTTGTGCCTTCACTGCACCTCTCCTGTGAGGTTCTTCTTGCCAAAGCTGGGCTTGGTCCCAAGTGAAAATGGACAAGAGTCATCGAGGCAGAGCTGAGTAGTTTCCCAAAGGCACAGGTGCACCTCAAAGGTACCAAAAACCCAGGAAGGATAAGCATGATATTTATTACCCAAGGTCAAGTGGTTTAGGGCTCAAACTCTGAACTGAAGCTACTCTTTCTTCACTATTTTTCCTGATGGTGGCCTTAAACGGCACCTTTTTAGTTATTTCAAAATATTTACATTTCCAATCTATTTGTAAACTTACTGAACTATGAACATGTTTCAACTTTAAATCATGCACATGCTTCCCATTAACCACGAGCGTGTTTATTTCAGTTCTACCTGATCTCATTGGTTAACACTCAGGAAGTATTTGACCATGGAAATTCACTTAGAGAATGTCTACTTACACTGTCTGGGCTGCCCAGCTAGTCCCACTACTAGCTGAGATCTAGCAGCTGGTGTAGGAGAATCCTCCCTCAGGGTACAAGTTCAAAAGCTGCATAATTATTTTTAAAAGCATTGAAAGAACCAGAGATCAATAAAGGCAACTGAAATTTAAAGGGGTCAAGACTCTAGAGAGGAGAAAAGCAACTTAAGGTGATCTGGACTTTCAACCCAGATGTCTCCTCCACAGTAGGCATAGAGGCTAAAGAGGAAACAGTAGCCTGAAAATGATGGAAGGTTTACTGAGTTGGAGAGATAAAACTTGGAGTTCAGGACTACCAGCCAGATCTGGAAGACCAAAGATCACAGAAATAAAGGGAACATGGAGAAGTGAGTGTGATTTTCAGCATGCAATTTCCTCTTCAAGCACTTTTCTGACCCTTAAACCGAGCATGCATTAATTAGCCAAGAAACAAAACAGAAAGCATCTGCTAAGATGCTAAAATGTTATGTAGAGATTTCAGAAAACACACAGAGTGGAGGAGACAAAATTTAGAGTGTAGATCCCACACAGGGGGAGGCAGTATCTGATAGATGTTCCAAGCTTTCAGTGGAGACACAAAAAATCTGTTCTTGAAATAAAATCCATGAGACACTGTGCAGATGCTCATACATGGGTCTTGGACACCCAGAAAGACAAGAGAGGAAAAATGGAGTGGAAGCAATATTCGAAGAAGTACTGACCCAACATTTTTCCCAAACAAATGAAAGATACAGATCTATGGATTCAAAAAGATGTATGAACTCTCTGAAAGATTAAAAAACAAGCAAACAGGCAAATTCTATAAAACATTTAAAGAAGAGTTAACACCTATTCTTCTCAAACTATTCTAAAAAATTGGAGAGGAAGGAACACTTTTGAAGTCATTCTACAAAGCCAGCATCACCATGATACCAAAACCAGACAAAGACATCACAAAAAAAGAAAATTACAGGCCAGTACCACTGATGAAAGTAGATGCAAAAATCCTCAACACAATATTAGCAAACTGAATTTAACAATACATTAAAAGGATCACACATCATGATCAAGTGCGATTTATCCCAAGGATGCAAGGAAGATTCAGTATCTGCAGATCAATCAGTCTGATACTCCACATTAACAAACCGAAAAATAAAACTCATATGGTCATCTCAATAGATGCAGAAAAAGCTTTTGACAAAATTCAACACCTATTTATGACAAAAGACTCTCAACAAAGTGGCAAAGAGGGAACAATACTCAACATAATAAAGACCATATATGACAAGCATACAGGCAACCTCATACTCAATGGTGAAAAGCTGAAAGCATTACCTTTAAGATCAAGGAAAGATAAGGATGCCCACTCTCACCCTGTTATTCAACATAATATTGGAAGGCCTAGCCAAGCAATCAGACAAGAAAAGGAAATAAAAGGAATCCAAATCAGATAGGAAGAAGTAAAACAGTCACTGTTTGCAGATGACACATAGAAAATCCTAAAGACACCACCAGAAATCTACTAGAGCTCATCAATGAATTCAGTATAGTTGCAGGATACAAAATTAATATATAGAAATCTGTTGCATTTCTATACACTAACAAACCATGAGAAAGGGAAATGAAGAAAACAACCCCATTTACAATTGCATCAAGAAGAATAAAATAGGAATGCATAGGAATAAATCTAACTAAGGAGGTGAAAGACCTGTACTCAGAAAATTATAAGACACTGATGAAAGAAATTGAAAACAACACAAACAGATGGAAAATATACCATGTTCATGGATTGGAAGACTTAATATTGTTAAAATGACCGTACTCCCCAAGGCAATCTACAGATTCGATGCAGTCCCTATCAAAATACCAATGGCATTTTTCACAGAACTAGAACAAATAATTCTAAAATGTGTATGGAAACACAAGAAAGCCTGAATAGCAAAGATAATCTTGAGAAAGAAGAGCAAACCTGGGGGTATCATGCTCCTTGAATTGAGACTATACTACAATGCTACAGTAATCAAAACAGCATGGTAATGGCACAAAAACAGACACATAGATCAATGGAGCAGAACAGAGAACCCAGAAATACACCCATGATTATATGGTTAGTTAATTGAGAACAAAGACGGCAAGAATATACAATGAGGAAAAGACAAGGCTGTTCAATAAGAGGTGTTCAGATAACTGGAGAACCACATGCAAAAGAATCAAATTGGACTACTTTCTCACACCAAATACAAAAATAAACTCAAAATAGATCAAAGACTTCAATGGAAGACCTGAAACCACAAAATGCCTAGAAGAAAACATAGACCGTATGCTCTTTGACATTGGTCTTAGAAGTATTATTTTGGATCTGTCTCCTCAGGCAAGGAAAACAAAAGCAAAAAAAAATAAATGAGACTACCTCAGACTAAAAAGCTTTTGCACAGAGAAGGAAACTATCAACAAAATGAAAGGCAGCCTACTGAATGGGAGAAGATATTTGTAACTGATATATCCAATGGGGTTAATATCCAAAATATGCAAAGAACTCATAAAACTCAACATCAAAAATAATCAGATTAAAATATGGGCAGAGGACCCGAATAGACATTTTTCCAAAGGAGACATCCAGAAGGCCAACAGACACATAAAACAACGCCCAACATCACTAGTCATCAGCAAAAGGCAAATCAAAACCACAGTGAGATACGACCTCACACCTGTCAGAATGGCTGTCATCAAAAAGACCACAAACAACAAGGCAAGGATGTGGAGAAAAGGAAATCCTTGTGCACTGTTGGTGGGAATGTAAATTGGTACAGCCACTGTGGAGAACAGTATAGAGGTTCGTCAAAAAATTAGAAGTAGAACTACCAAATGATCCAGCAATTCCTGGGTATTTACCCCCCAAAAACCAAAAATACTAATCTGAAAAACTCTATTCACTCCAATGTTCAATGAAGCATTATTTACAACAGCCAAGATATGGAAGCAACCTAAGTGTCCGTTGATAGATGAATGGATGAAGAAGATGTGGCATATATATATATATATATAAAATGAAATATTACTAATATTATATATTATTATTCAAATATATAATTAAATATTACTCAGCCATAAGGAAAATATGAACTCTTGTCATTTGTGACAACATGGATGTACCTAGAGGGTATTATGCTAAGTGAAATGAGTCAGACAGAGAAAGACAAATACCATATGATCTCAGTTATGTGTGGGATCTAAAATACAAAACAAACAAAACAAAATGAAAACAGACTCTTAGATACAGAGAACAAACAGGTGGTTGCCAGAAAGGAAAGGGGTGGGGAGAATGAAACAGATGAAGGGGATTAAGAGGATCAAACCCCCAGTTATATAATAAATAAGCCATAGGGATGTAACATACAGCTTAAGGAATACGGTCAATAATGTTGTAATAACTTTGCAGGAGACAGATGATTGCTAGACTTGTGGTGATCATTTTGTAATGTATGCAAATGTGACATCACTATGTAGGACACCTGAAACTAACATAATATTGTAAGTCAACTATATTAAATTTAAAAAAAAAATAAAAGGGCTTCCCTGGTGGCGCAGCGGTTGAGAGTCAGCCTGCCGATGCAGGGGACACGGGTTCATGCCCCGCTCCAGGAAGATCCCACATGCCATGGAGCGGCTAGGCCCGTGAGCCATGGCCGCTGGGCCTGCGCGTCCGGAGCCTGTGCTCCGCAACGGGAGGGGCCACAACAATGAGAGGCCCACGTACCGCAAAAAACAAAATAAAAAATACAAGTAGTAGTTTTCCACTGCTGTATAACAAATTAGTACAAACTCAGAAGCACAGAACCTCACACACTTACTATCTCAGAGTTCTGTAGGACACAAGTCCAAGCAGGGCTCGGCTGGGTTCTCTGTTCAGTTCTCACAAGGTGCCAACCAAGGCTGTGGTTCTCAGCTGGAGTTTGGGTTCCTCATCCCAGCTTTCGTACGTTGTGGCCAGAAATCACTCCCCTGCAGTTATGTGATAGAGGTCTCGTTTTCTCTGTAGCCGCTGGTTGGAGACCCCTCTAAACTACAGGCACCTGTATCTGTAAACCGTCCACAGAGTGGCTGTGTGTTCTCCCTCCTGGGCCAGCTGGAAAAACTCAGCTTTTTAAGAGATGGCCTGATTAGGCCAGACCCAAGCAGGACAGCCTCTCTCTTGAGTAACTCAATGTGAACGAATTTGGGGCCCTGATTACATCTGCAAAATCCCTTTATATATAACATACCATAATCCCAGAAGTGCTATCTGGCCATATGCATGAAGAAGGGGGGATTATAGAAGGGTGAGAATCATCCACCTACCACAACAACTATTCACGTCAAAGTAAAACTGCTAAGACAAAGAAAAAGAGAAAATTCTTATAAGTAGTCAGTAGAAAAAAAGAAACCTGTCCTTCAAAGGAGCAACAGTAAGACTGACAGATGTCTCTACAACATAAACAAGAGAAGATAGAAGAAAATTACATGAAAGTTTTAAAATGCTGAAAAAAAATCAACTGGAACTGAATACATACCAAAAATAGCCTTTAAATACTGAGTAAGACGAATGTACTTTTAGACAAACAAGAATTGAGAATTCATCATGAATAGAACAATACTAAAAGAAATAAACTAAAAGGAGTTTTCAACAGAAGAAAAATGACCCCAGAAAGAAGCACATAAACGCAGGAAAGAATGAAAAACGCTAGAAAGGGTAAATATGTGGTTAACTCTAACTGAATATGGAATATCATTAATACAAAGATTAAAAATTTTATAGGACTTAAATTACATGAAGAATTGAAACATATGATAACAACTGCACAACAAATGGGAGTCAAACTATCGCAATGTCCTTGATACTTCAAAAAGCAGTAAAAGTAATATTTTAACTTATACACTAATCAAGGATGCATGTTATAATCTTTACTGTAATCACGCAAAGAATAATAAAACATGTATAGCTAAAGAATTAACAGTCACTGTAAAACTAAAAATACATACTGTTAATTAATTAAAAACAAAGCTAGAAAGGAGAAAAACAAAACAAAGAACAGATGTGCAAATAGGAAAAAATAGTAAGATGATAGATTTTAAACACAAGAATATAATTAATTATGTTACATGAAAATGTAAACAATATAAATAAAAGACAAAGGTTTTCTAACCTGTGTTTTAAAATCCAAATACATGTTGCTTATAAGAAACATGTTTTAAACATAAAAATACAGAAAGTTTGAAGTAAAAGAATTGAAGAAGGTATACATTGAAAACACTAACCAAAAATATCTGTCATAGCACAACTTATACCAGATAAAGTAGACTTTAAGGCAATGTGTATTTTTAGAGATAGAGACATTTCAAAATAAAAAAAGTAAAATTTAATAGGAAGATTAAATCCTAAATTTATATGCACCTAATAACACAATTTAAAACATACAATTCAAAAGCTGAAAACTGACTAAAAATAAAAATTGTAGCAAGAAATCTCTTAATAAATTCTCTTAATAGAAGTTAAAATGAACAAAAAAAATCAGTAACAATATAAAAAATGTGAAAAACACAATTTAAAAAAATGGACCTAACTTTTCAAATTTGAGTGGAATATTTACAAAAATTGTTTATATTATGAGCCAAAAAAGCAAGTCTAAATACATCTTAAATGATTTAATATATTCTCTAACCACAAGAGGATCAAACAAGAAATTAATAACAAGAGCACAACTAAAAAATTTCCAGATGTTTTACAAATTAAGCAATATATTTCTAAATAAATCATAAGAAAAGTTACAAAGGAGATGAAAATGTTTTTTTTATTTCTTTTTTTGCAATACGTGGGCCTCTCACTGTTGTGGCCTCTCCCATTGTGGAGCACAGGCTCCGGACACACAGGCTCAGCGGCCATGGCTCACGGGTCCAGCCACTCCGCGGCATGTGGAATCCTCCTGGCCCGGGGCACGAACCCGTGTCCCCTGCATCGGCAGGCGGACTCTCAACCACTGCACCACCAGGGAAGCCCAAAAATGTATTTTTAACTAAATGGTAATGAAGGTACAACACATCAAAGCTTTGGTGTACAGCTGATAGACTGTTAGAGGAAAGTTATAGGTATAAATGCACATATTAGGGAAGAAGCAATGTTGGAAATAAAGGGGTCAGATAGCCATTGCAAGAAGCTATTTAAAAAAAAAAAACTATAAATCACACCAAGAGTAGTAGAAAAGAAGATATAATAAAGAATAGAAAAATTGTAATCGAATTTTTTAAAAGCTGGAAGTTAACTGTTTGAAAAGGCAAATAAGATCGAAGAATCCCTAGCAAGACTGATACAAAAAGAGCAGGCATATACCACCACATGAGGAATAAAAATTCAGACATCACATAGGTGAAATCTTTTTTTATTTCACGACCTTGGATTAAGCAGCAGTTTCTTAAATATGACACCACAAGCAACAAAAGAAAAAGCTGATAATTTGGACTTCACCAAAATTAAAATCTTTTGGGCATCAAAGGACACTATCAGAAAGTGAAAAGACAACCCACAGAATGTGAGAACATATTTGCAAGTCATATCTGCCAAGGTTCTAGTGTTTGGAATATATAAAGGACTCATCCCAAGTGAGTCAACAAAATGAAGACAAACCACCTAAATGAAAAATAGGCAAAGGATTGGAAAAGGCATTTCTCCAAAGAATATGCAATAAGCACGTGAAAAGATGCTCAATAGCCCGAGTAGAAAAGTGAAAACGGAAACCACAGTGACATATCCCTTCACACCCACTAGGATGGCCGCATCCAAAAATCAGAAGATAACAATGGCTAGCGAGGACGTGTAGATATAACCCTGACACACTGCTGGTGTGAATGTAGAATGGAGCAGCCACTGTGGAAATCAACTTGTCATTTCCTCAAAAAGGTAAACATCGAGTCACCATATGACTCAGTAATTTCTCCCCTAGGTATTTACCCAAGAGAAATGAACATGTGCCCGTACACGAATGTTAACAGCAGCACAGCACAAAAGCCAAAAAGTGGAAACAGCCCAAATGTCCATCAACTGATAAATGGATAAACGAATTGTGGTAAATACATACAATGGAATATTATCCAGACACAAAAAGAGATGAAGTACTAATATATGCTACAAAATGGATGAACCTTAAAAACATTCTGCTGGGTGAAAGAAGACAGACACAAAATGCCACACATTGTATGATTCTAGTGATGCAAAATGTCCGCAATAGGCAAATCTTACCACAGAAAGATTAGTGGTTGCAGGGACTGGGGGAGGGGAAATAAAGAGCCGGTGTCTGATGGATACGAGGTTTCTTTTTGGGTGATGAAATGTTCTGAAATTAGATAGTAACAATGATTGCACAACTTGTAAATATACTAAAAAACATTGAACTAGATACTTTAAAGTGGTTAGGATGGCAAATTTTATACTATGTGAATTTTACCACAAAAAATTAATAACTACATAAATAAAAAAAGATATTAGGTTTGTGGATTGAAGACAGTATTTTAAAGGTACTAATTCTCCCCAAATCAATCTATAAATTCAACATAATTCCAATCAACAGTCTCACAGGGATTTCTGTGTGTGTGGAAATTGACAAATGTATTCTATGTGGAAATGCAAATGGCAGAGAATATCAAGGACAATCTTGAAGAAGGAAAACATTGAAGACTTTACAGGCCTGGGTTTCAGACCTAATCTAAAGGTACAATAACTAATGTAATATAGTACTGGTGCAAGAGATTGACAAGGATAGATATTTTATTTTTTAAAAAATCTTTAACATGTAAATATTTTAGAAGAGGGAAGCTTAATTTTCACTGGGGAAGAATAAATGCCTCCTTCAAAAATATCTCCCTTCCACTGACAGGTGAGTCGTGATCATCATGATGTAGATAACTGTTGAGGCTGAGTTTGGGTATGAGGGCTATTCATTTATTATTTAATCTTTCTACTTTTGTACATGTTTACATTTTTCACAATAAAAGGTTTTTTAAAAGTGTATCAATTATTTTAGAAGTAAAAATGAAAATCCTCCCTCCCTAGTAATTAAAATTTAAAAGTCTCAAGGAATAAGGATCTGTAGAATCAACCTTTAACATTTTCATGTGAAACCTCATAGAAGAAAATAAATATGAAAAACCCACCAAAGCCAAATCCACTTGGGAGCCATCTGATCCCTCCAAGTCCATACTCAGTCTGTCGGGGGAGGCATTTCTGGAAACATATGGCCCGTCCTCCCACTGAGCTCTGATTGCTGGGTGCGGATGGCTAGACACACAAGGCAAGAAAGACTCAGAAAACAGACTGACACCATCCCAGGTGGCACTGCAAACTGTTAGCACAGCGGGCCCGAGACCCCCGGGCCTCCTGGGGTTGCTGGCCGGTGGCTGTGAGTAGAGCCTTGGACAGGATCTGCGGACCTCCACTCCTGCCCTTGCAAATTCTGGTGGCTTGACAGTGAAGGAAGGAACGGCAATGTGTGGTCGGCCATCAAGGTCAGGTAAGTGTCATCACTGCTTTAGTCAGTGGAGGGGAAATCAGCTAAAAGCTGAAATTGGAACAATGTACAGCAGTAACTAGACAGAAGGAAATGATGACCCCGTGTGTTGGCTGTTTGCCTACTGGTGGGAGGAGGCCAGTCGGCAGTCTGTGTGGACACAGGGGGACACGGCAGTCAGCAGGCTCGCAGCCTTCCTGGGCCACCTCTCTCCTGCCCTTTTCACCCTCAGGAAAGAGGTGAGTTTTCTGAGTTACACTGTGGCAGAGATGAACCCTGCGGGCCGAGTGGCCGGCTTCCCTCTTCTCAGCTGAAAGAGAGCACTGCCACTCTCGTCACTGACGATCATTCCTTGAGGTCGTGGTGGCCAGCATCTGGCTCCATCTGCCCGAAGGGACCACCCTGGACAGACGCTGTCTCTCCTGGTGACTACCGGGGACCTCACACAGCTGTCAGGCCGCCTCAGAGAGCCTGAAGCAAGGGCCTCATTTCTGAATTATTAGCTTCACTGTTTTGTTCTGCTTCCAGGTCAGAAGAGACGCCAGGAGCCAGCCCATCTTCAGATGCAATAAAATAAGACCAAGCCCGTGATCTCCTCTCGCCATTTGACACGGAATTGGACCCATTCGCCTGAAGCGTAAATGTGATTTGTTATTGATGCGTGTCAAAAATACACCCTTGGGTTTCCCTGGTGTCGCAGTGGTTGAGAGTCTGCCTGCTGATGCAGGGGACACGGGTTCGTGCCCCGGTCCGGGAAGATCCCACATGCCGCGGAGCGGCTGGGCCCATGAGCCATGGCCGCTGAGCCTGTGCATCCGGAGCCTGTGCTCTGCAACGGGAGAGGCCACAACAGTGAGAGGCCCGCGTACCGCAAAAAAAAAAAAGAAAAAAATACACCCCTGCTGCTCTGAGGAGACATTCTGTTGATTGCATAAACCGCGACTTTGACTTAGAAAGTGCTGTGAGTGTGCAAACTTCACGAACAAGCCTTCCAGGTGCTCGTTGACATAACAACCTTTTACTGCACCCTGCTGTGTACGGTTGACAGAAGTTTCCGGAGCGCATTCCCTGCCGCCCCTAGGAGCTCAGAGCCCCTCGGGAGGAGCAGAGGCACACAGGTCAGTTCAGGGCGGGGACTGTCACAAGGGCGCTGTGAAGGGACAATTATCGGGTTCTGTTTCCAGCCTCCTTGCAAATGAGTTCAGTCTTTTACCAAGTCCCTCTGGGAAAGATGGTTTCAATGACAACCTATCGCTCTGTCTTTACCAGGGAAAAACAGGTTTTGTGCACTTCCCGCAACATGTAACATTCTGACTCCACGGTGACTTCAAATATCCCTGAGGGCATAACACCACAGACTAACAAAAACTAGTGGACCCAGAATATCTCAGTCACTCCCTTAACTTAGCAGGATGTGGGGGCCTGCGGATACCCCTCCCCCATGTCATGCACACACACGTGACACATGCGCACACGTGTCCCTGACTACAGATCTGCAACGCAAGTGCATTCCCACCGTACCACTGGAGAACCAACACAGGCTCAAACCGGGAGGAGAGGTTTTAAAATGAAAACCTAACTGTAAAACTCGTCGACTTTTATGGACAAAAGCTCAGCAGTGTCTGTGGACTTGCACACAGACGATGCTAACAAAGGGGGGAAGCACACACTTTGGGGTCTGGCTGAACGTGCAGTTCTGGGTACAGTCGGCAGACTCTGCATCCAGGGAGCTCGCTCGAGGAGCCAGTGGTTCTCGAAACATGACCTTACTGCTGGTCCCCATTAAAAAGCTAAAGTCCCAGAAATGTCTTGGAATAAGTAGAATTCACAAGAATAAGGAACTCAAAGACTTTGAGGGATGTGGATTTATCATGAACCATGAGGTCACTGCCTTGTATGCTCTTTTCTTTTATTTTGCATAAGATGCATTGGTTGTGGTTACCTTTACACTTTTGTCCTGAGTTGAAGATATTACAGGGGGATCTGAGCTAGGAGAAGAATAGGCATCCCCAGATCAGGTAGTGTGGATGCCGAAACAGCTGAGGGCAAGGCTGCACATGGCTGTCTGAAGGGTAGTTGAAATGTATAAGGCAAGAGGGGAAACAGTTCTTGCACATACAAAAAGGTGAACTTTGATGGATGTCTTCTGTTCCTTTTTTTTTTGCTTTTCTTTTATATATATATGTGTATGTATGTATTTATATTTGGCTGCGTTGGGTCTTCGTTGCTGCCCGCAGGCTTTCTCTAGTCGCGACAAGCGGGGGCTACTCTTCCTTGTGGTGCGTGGGCTTCTCATTGCAGTGACTTCTCTTGTTGCAGAGCACGGGCTCTAGGCACACAGGCTTCAGTAGTTGTGGCACATGGGCTCAGTAGTTGTGGCTCGCGGGCTCTAGAGCACAGGCTCAGTAGATGTGGCACACAGGCTTAGTTGCTCTGCGGCATGTGGGATCTTCCTGGACCAGGGATCGAACCTGTGTCCCCTGCATTGGCAGGCGGATTCTTAACCACTGCGCCACCAGGGAAGCCCCTTTTTTTGCTTTTCAACATCCAATCTTCTCTCCTTTGGGTAATATTCCCACATTTAATATATTAATGCCCAATTAATGTATATTGATTATATAATTGTGTAAAATATGCACAATTATAGAATTGTATAATAATTATGTAAAAATAGAATTGGGCATTAATATACATAGGTATGCCCACCTCCAAAGCTGGTGGGGGAGAGCCACCTGCCCCATCCCTGGCAGCCAGGTTTCAAGCAGTGACCTAGGCTCATAGATTGGATATTCCTTCTTGGCCCTACGAGCCTGGAGAGAAGGATACTCGGGATCTATTCAGTGCAGCAAAGAGCATCCCAGTCTGACTGATCCAGCCATTAGATCTCCAGATGCCCCTTGGAGTCTGCTAGTTCACAAGCCTCCTGGGGGTTTTGTGGGTCCCCTATATCACTTTAATGAATTTCCTCTTTAAGTTATACAGAGTTGATTTTTATTTCTTGGAATCAAGAAACTTTGTGTAACAGACCTTTGAAGAACCTTCACAAAAGTTCGGGAGTCTATCACATTACCTGCTTGCTCTGTACCCTTGGATCACTCACCTAGCCTCTCTCGGCCACAGGTCTCCTGGTTGTAACATAATAAACAATGGATTTACATCTGTGGTTCCCTGCTGTCACTAAAATAGTGGAAGCTTGTATTCCAAGCTGACAGACTGTAGACTGTACAATAAAATTTTCAAAAATATAAAGAAGGAAACACACAGCACAGTGGCTGCTGATAGAGAATCATCCCTGGGCTTTCCCTTAGTTCTGACATCAGCATAAACATTGTCTATGTCACCAGGTCCTACGAGGCTCACCTGGAATCATGAGATGCTCTTTATGGCTGGACAATGCCATAAAGGTCGGGCTCAGAAGTGGGGAGCACACGGTGATGTTTTCACAGACGTGGGTTTGTTTTTAAAAACACAACAGTAATAAAAAACAATAGTAATTCCTGACATTTGTGCAATGCTTTCAGTTATCAAAACCATTTCATAGCCACCCATTATCTCATTGGAGTCTCACAGGAGCCCTGTGGATCACTACCCCCGCTTCACAGCCGAGAAACCAAGACTCCCAGAGGTTAACTCACTTTCCCGGGGTCACCTGACTTGTCACTGGCCGGGAGGGGCAGGACCTAAATCCTCTGAGTCATATGTGGCACCCCTCCTGCCACGCCAGGCCCCTCTCCCTCCTTTGTGGGTCCCGAGCACGAGATGGGGCATCCTTCCTACCCTGCTTTGTGTTCACTCCCATGATACAGACCATCACGATTCTCATTGTTTTCCTTTCAGAATAAAGTCCGGCCCTTTTTCAACAATGCATTCCTTAATCAACCTGGATTACAAAGGGAACCAAAGCTAATATTTCCTTTCTGGTTTAATACATCTATTTTATCCATTTTTAAAGAGAGATTAGCTTGTAGAAATGGCATGTAAATCCACAAAATACACAGTCACCTTCCTTTGGATTCCAGACAAATAACCTGAGAATAATCCTGACGAGAGTGTGTTTGCAGAACCAGAAAGAGCTGCGAAAATAAATAAATAAGGGACCCAGAGCCCCTGCAGCACTCACTCAACTTCCTTCCCCATTCATGGATGTGAATTTATGGCTTTCCTTCCCAGGTCAAAGGTAAAAGAATTCGTCAGTGGAGCCTATAATTAGTATGAGTGGTTAATTCTGAGGGCTTCACTGCACACTCTCGATGACATCTCGAAGCATTAAGGGTGGCCATTATGAGGAAGTGCGCTCGCCAGTGAGTGAATACTGGAATTAGCAATAAAACGCTTGCATCCCCGTTTCACTTACAATTTGGCCTGAGAAGAATAGGACAGATTCTGTGGAAGGGCAGCCACTGCAAGTTCTTACACAACGTGAGCACATCGGGGCTTTGTGGAAAATACACGCCTAACTCCTCTTTCAGGAAATCAATGCATCAATTACCCCCAAATAGAGAAATTAAAGACACATTGTTCATACAACAAGGAATTTCATTATAAAAAATTCCAATAACAAGTTACTAATTTCCCAACTTAAATAAAACAAAAACCACTCTGATTTTTATCCATCTCTTAAGGAATTCAGAATTTGTACAAAGAAGGATACACCTAGATTTTCAGGAGACAAGCACATGGTCAAAATATAGATTATACCATGAATATATACATTCGTTTACTTTTTAACTTAATTGTGCGCAGTGACAAAACTTTTATTTTTCAAGGGTTGAACATTTAGCCACACAAATTTGGCCTGAATGCTTAGCTTAAAAAAAAAAAATGTAATAAGAAATTCAAAATATTCTCTGATCCAACCCTAAATGCCATCAATGTCTTCAGCCAACAATTGAATCAATGTCCAGAGGTGGGTTATATTTTTTGTACATAAAATATGAGATTTAGCAAAGAATTATTTTATTCACTCATCCATCGTATGTCCTTGAACATCATGAATAACTATGTTAGGTGCTAAGAATACAACTTTGCCTCGAGAAGGATTATGTGATCAGAATTTTGAAATGGTTTGGTCCAATGTATAAGTTGGAAGGATCACTCTGGCAGCAGGATGATGGATGGGCTGGAAAGCAGAGGTGAGGTTGCTGATTGGAAGGCAGTATAAATAACCCATAAATAAATAGTGAAGCCTTTAATTGAAGGAATGTCGGTGGATTTAGAGAGAAAAGGGTGGATTCAAGAGATTTCGAGCATCTGGAATTAACAAGGCTCCTGGTTTATTTTGGAAGTGAAGGAAGATAATATTCTGCACTTAGATGATGCTGGCATTGAGGGAGGCCTTGGTGTCCGAGTGGACGGGGGTGGCATTCTTCAAGGAGGAGGAGACAGAAAGATGAGTGGGTTCGAGGAGAAGTGGTGGGTTCAGTTCGGGACGTGCTGGGTTTTAGTTGCCTCGGAACACGATGGAATAGTGAAGATCTTTATAGATCTTCTATAGATCAGTCTAATGCAATAAGTAGCTTCATCTTCTATCTGAGAAAAGTGAAATCACAGAGGTAGAGTCACTTGCCTAAGGCACAAAAATAAGCATGAAATTAAGTGAAGCCCAACACTCAAGAGACCTGAATTCCATCCTTTCTGCCCTAGAACAGAGGTGTCCAGCCAGAGCCCTTGAGCTGTGTCCCACGCACAGAGGTGGTTTCTCAAACCACATGGCGTTTTCTAAGGGACCCAACATTTTAAAAAATAGTTATTCGACAAAAAGAAAATGTTTCTGTGTCTTGAAAAATTAGAACACCTGGCACTGTCCTTTCCTTATGGCACCAACCGGCTGGAGGCAAGGAGCCCGTGTGGATTGCCAGTGCCTTCTCCAAAAATCCGCACCTGCCTGGTCCCTTTCATCCTGGGAGTGGGCAGTGTCCTCAGGTCTACCCCATGCTGGCTTACTTTTACGTTTTCTTGTCATCTTGCTTTGTGTTGTTTCTTGTGTCAACGTAATTGACAGCAGAGAATTAATGTCCTGAGAATCTATACGCTGGAAACGTTCAAAAATAGAGTAATTTTAAAGGACTTTAAATAATTATTTGTATCCGTTTTTTTAATGGGAAAATTGAGTTTAAAATGTGCTATAATGTGAATGGTGACTGACCGATCAGGGCTGAAAATAACCCACTAGCAATGTACCCAGAGGCCCAATCCATGTGTGATGGTTAATTTTTTGCCAACTTGACTGGGCCACAGGGAGTCCAGATATCTGGTTTAACATTATTTTGGAGTGTTCTGTGAGGGTCTTTCTGGAAAACATTAGCATTTGACTCTGCAGACTGAGTAAAGATCCACCCTCACCAACGTGGTGGCGACATGCAGCCCGTTGAGGGCATGAATCGAACACAGAGTTGGAAGAAGGTTGAATTCTCTGTCTGTCTGACTGCTTGAGCGGAGGCTCGTCCTCCCCCGACCCCGGGTTAGGATTTACAGCATCGGCGTTCCTGGGTCTGCGCCTCGAGAGCAGCCAATCGTGAGGCTTCTCGGCCTCCGTCTTGTGAGCCAATTCCTTACAGTAAATCTCCTCTCCGGATACACAGGGCACACAGAAGCACACTCCTCTGGTTCCGTTTCTCTGGAGAACCCTGACGAATGCTCCGCGTGGCACGGGCAATGTGATACGGGGCGTGCGGCTGCTCGGCACAGGCCGGGAACACGGGGAGCTGGAGACGTGCGCTGCGATCGCAGCCAACCCGACTCCAGGCCACACCCCGACTCGTAGCACAGCTGAGTGTCAGGACACAGAGCTCCGACTCTCCCCTGAGGAAGACTGTGACCAGGCCCCCCCCCCATCTGCGATGCTGCCCTCCGAGAAGCCCAGAGTCCTGGGGTGCGTGGTCCACCGGGCCGCCCCCTCCAAGCCCCCACTCCACCCCACAGGCTGGTCATCCTCTCCGAGCAAATCTCAACCGCAGAAGAGTCTTTACTTTTCACTAACTCCTCCCATCCTTAAATAACCCAAGAGCACGTGAGAAGACGGCAGAAGAGGAAAAATGCCCGCCGGGCATGGGTGAACCTTGAAGTCCTTCCCAAGCATCCTCCAGCCTCTGCTCTTCACGTGGAATTGGAGTCCAAGGCCCCCCACGTGCTCCTCGCGGTCAGGCAGGTGGAGCAAAGAGCATATGCACTCGGAAATCCGACAAATCTGGTATCAACGGTAAGCCCTACAACCTTCTAGCTCTGTGATTCAGAGAAAGGTATTTCATCTCTCTGAACCTCAGATTGCTTGTCTGAATCATTTAGCCTTCATAAAAAGCTACAGATAACGTACTGACATCTAGAACACAGCCAAGCTGGCTGAGGAGGCCAGGAGGCCACAAGTGTGAGAATAAAGAAAACATAAAGATGGGAAAACCCTGGCCCCAGGAGGACATGGCCAGGCAGCTGTAGCCCCATGTAGCACCCACCTCTGTCTTCCTCTGAGAAAGGCCACCTGGTTTCTTTACGCTGCTGTCACCGGGGCGTCACATGCAGCTGGACACTTTCCTAACTGGCACAACAAGACCTAGACTGCAAGGTTGTTATGAGATTTAGAAATAATCTGCTTAAATCGTATTACGTCCTTAACAAGTATTTTATCACAGATTTTAGTATCTTTGTTAAAATTAACAAGTAAAATTCCATCTGTGACCTTTGATAAAGTCCAGTAAAAACAGCAGTTTTATTACGGGTCAGTTATGGCCAA
Organism: Delphinapterus leucas; assembly: GCF_059928025.1. NCBI lineage: Eukaryota > Metazoa > Chordata > Mammalia > Artiodactyla > Monodontidae > Delphinapterus > Delphinapterus leucas. The sequence continues at coordinate 92,501,895 of NC_143141.1, read as the reverse complement.
AGTTAGCATTTGCTTATGTTATTTCTCCCCCATTAGCTAGAAAGGCTCCAAAATTTGAGTGGATGTACTTATGATACTATGGGCAACCTGCACTCCAAGAAATGATCAGAGTAAAATGGAAAAGTTAGTGATCCTACAAAATTATCTGAGGAAAACATAGGAAAGGATTTCAAAGGAAACATACATATATATATATATAATATAAGAATAATCAGATAATAGAGACCTATATTCACAAATCAAATATGAAATGAAGTTTATTAGCAGATAGGTGTATCTTGCCCCTGAAACTCAGTCATAAGAAGTAAACTCTTTCAAATTAAAAGTAAAATACAGGGACTTCCCTGGTGGTCCAGCGGTTAAGACTGCACTCCCACCTCAGGGGGCCCAGGTTTGATCCCCGGTCAGGGAACTAGATCCCGCATGCCGCAACTAAAGACCCAGCACAGCCACATAAATAAATAAATAATTTTTTTTAAAAAAGTAAAATACAAACAAAAAAACAATTTCTCTGAAAATAAAGATGAAATTCCTTCTTCACAATTTTTAAAAAGCTCATAAAAGCCTACTTATTTATATTGCTGATCTTATCACCTCTCTTAATATAATATTAAACAACTGTGGAAATTCTGCAAATGGTAGAAACCTTAACAATGTTAAAGCGATAACATTATAAACACAAAAATCAGAGGGGAAAGGAGGGAACTTGGCAAGAATTGTAAAAGTGCTATAATCCTCTCATCTTTCATAGCCAGAAGTTGATGATATCTAAAATTAAAATGCAGAGTTAAAAATATAAGAATTCCATTCTCTTATTCAATGTTTCATAATATTTTTCTTAGCCTTAGAATAATATTTTAGAGTATTAAGCAATGTTTTTGGCTCTAATTTCTGTTCTCATCTATGTTACTTGATTGTTTTTATAATGTGTGTTATTATTTATATAAAAATAGTAAAGTCATTGGAAATTTTAAACAGGAAATTAACACTTCTGTATTAGTCTGGGTTCTCCAGAGGAACAGAACCAACAGGAGATGTAAATATACACAGAGACTGACTTACTATACGGAATTGACTAAGTGATTATGGAGGTTGAGAAGTCCAAGTTCTGCCGTTGGCAAGCCGGTGACCGAGGAGACCCAATGGTACAAGTTCCAGCCCAAATCCAAAGGTCTAAGAACCAGGAGGGCCGATGGTGTAAGTTCCAGTCCAAGCCTGAGCCCAGAGAAAGGAGGAAACCAATGTCCCAGTCGGTGCAGTCAGGCAGAGAGGACAGATTCTCCCTTCTTCCTCCTTTCGGTTCTACCCAGGCTCTCAACGGACTGGACGAGGCCCGCACACTGGGGAGGGCCATCTGCTCTATTCAGCCCACTGATCAATGTAGGCCTCGTCCAGAAACACTTGCAGACACACCCAGAATAACGTCTGAGTAAATGTCTCGGCACCCATGGCCACAGCATCACTCTCCGTGCTGCATCTTAGCAAATTACAAGCGGATGGCCTTGAGGCTGCCTCTCAGCAGAAGGACCCTGTCCAGACCCCAGGAGGACCAGCACGAGGAAACTCCCGGGTGTGCAGGGGCCAAGCATCCCACTTGCTTTCAGAACTGGCACTGTTCCCGTCGTCTTCCCCGTCACTGCTGTCTTCCCTTCCTAGGAACTGGAGCTCTGCGTTCTAAGGACCAGGGCTACGTCTTTATCCTTAGTTGAGTTTAGGAGCTTGGAGGAGGGGCTGGTCTCCATATTAAGACTGGATTGTCCAAGAATCATCTCTCACCCTGTATCTCAGCCCAGCTGGTCACTTCCCAGGAGCCACACTCACTCTGACCTGGGGAAATAAGGATCATGACCCAAGCTAGACTCTCCTAACCACCTGTGAGGGCAGCTGTGACTCTCTCGGCTGGTCCTACCTCCTCCCCTCTCCCTGCTCTACAGTGGGGACAAGCTTGTCTATAGATCAGCTCACGTCATATAAACCACTTCTACTGAACCCCTGCAGTGGTTCCCACCACTAGCAGCAAAAACTACAATAAAGTTCCAAAGCCACATTGGCATTGCAGGCCAGGTGTAACGTGATCCCCTCCCACCTCTGCAGCCTACCACCCACCCCACGCCTTCTCAGGCCACACAACTGTCACCCAAACATGCCGTGTTTCAGCCCTGACTTTGCTCGGCCTGGACACCCCTTGCCTCAGTTCTTCCCCGATGGAAATTCTTGCCATGCATCAGAGAGCGACTCAATGGTCACTCCTCTTGGAATCTCCGGTTTCCCAATCAGAATGGACAACCCCACTTTCCCACACCATCAGATGTCTCCATGCCTTGAGCACAATGGTTCCTTTACCTGCATGTATCCATGGCCCCCGAAGGTCCAGGGCGGTGTCGTATTTGTCTGTGCAGCTCCCCAACACTGCTGTAGTTCAGACTCGGTGATCAAAGAATTCTGATTTGCTGAACTCACTTCTCAAGGGAAGAATTTTATCTCGTGTATCAGCAGCTACATAAAGTCTCCAGAAATCTGGGTTGTGGTCTTCCTGTCACCTTAATCAGGAGACTTTAGACATAGCTTTTACCAGTTTATTTTTAAGGTAATTATAAATAAGGACGCTCCTGTCAATATATTTCGTAAGTATGAGAAAAAAATCGACTGGATTTAGCATAATAGACTTCAAATCCTCAAAACCTCTTAACAAAGCAGCATCTACAAAATCCAAGGACAATGTGCAATTCCTTTTTATTCTAACAAAAAGAATGCATTCCCTGATCTGGGGTGGGGGAAGGTTGGGATAAGACACCTCGGCATCTTGCCTTATTCGCGAGCATCTGACTAAGGACATGCACAGACTCTCCAGCAGCAGGAGGAAGCCCGGCTCTGCAGAGGCCCAGCGACGTCTCCTCCTCGACCCTCTCACACGTCGCTGTGCAGAGACGGAGCCGGGCCCTAATTGCAGCCGCATCAATCAAAGGGATTTAGAACTGCAGCACGGCCTTCTCCGGCTGGAGTTAATTAAAACGCTGACGTTTCCCAGACTGTCGTTAAATGGCTACTTAGGAAGATGTGCATATACGTCCAGTGGGCAAATACAGGCTGTCAGGCTCCTCAACAAAATACACCCTGGACCTTGCTGGTTCTTTCACCAAATACCACCAATCAGTGACTCTTAACCTCCTCTGCAATGCCCTGTGAAGTGCCCAGCATTCATCTGAAATGGGCTTAACTCATCCGTATCCTAAGAAACCATGCTTTTGGACAGTCATATTCTTTGCAATCCAATGAACAAGGAAACTGTGCTTAAGCCACGCTTAATAGAGCTTCTGAAGCACAGGGCAGTGGAGGTGAGGACGCAGCCTGCTCCTCCCAGAGGGAGAGGCCCAGACGTGAAACTGGAGAGGGTGCCGGCCCCTGCCCTGCCCGCCTGGGAGAGCGCAGAGGCTGGGGGCGGGCAGGGGGAGCAGACTGAGGCTCAGATGCCACCAACCCTCAGGGTTCCCACCAAGATTTACCAGCTTTCCTGGAATGAATGTTTCTCCATTGGCTCTAGGCCCTCAGGGCAATGCCCAGAGACTTAAACTGGTTTTGATCAAGTTCACCAAACGTTGCTTTGCTGGGCGGAGCCTGCCCAGCGCCTTACTTGGACTCTTAACCAAATCCTTCACTAAGGGGCTCCTTAAACATCATTAGTGTTTGGAACGATGGTTCAGGAAGAAAACGAGGCAGCTCCCACCCTACGTGTGCATCTGGCATTGGCTACACCTGCCTTCGGATTAGTCTGGAGTAGACCGGGCGGGAGAACAGCCAACACAAGGTGAGAACGCGTGAGGCTTCCTCTCTGCCTCCTGGGCTCCCCAGCCGTCTCCTCCAGAGACACGCCGTGTGGCAGGAGAGGACGGTCCCTATGGGAAGGTCATCCAGGCCAGCATGGGGAGGGGGTCAGTAGGACGGGAGCAGAGGTTCAGGCCAGGACACCGCTTGGAAGCCGGCTCCATCCTCCAGCCCATGGGGCGGGTGGGCAGAATGAGGCCATAGCGGTAGGGCTGGGGGCAGGGTGGGGCAAGGAGGAGGTCCTGGCATGGGCAGCGAGTGTCCGTCCCTCCAGGCACATGGGCCGGATCGTCAGCCAGCATAAACCCCCAGCTGCCCCGACCTGCGAGACGAGGGAGAAGAATTCCAAATCCCTATTTCTCGGTGTCCTATATGTGCCTTTTCTTCAAACAATTTCCCTAAGGAATGATCTGATCCTGTCTCATTCCTTCTCAAACTCTTCCACCCTTGTAAACTCTTCATTCATGGCCCCTGGCCGAGCTTTGCAGGCGAAGTGCCCAATCAAAGGGCTGAATCATGGCACCTGACCAAACCACTGGAACAGGGCCGGCTGCCCTCTGTTCCAAAGATGCACATATTCCTCCCAGATGAGGCGGGGCCGCTTGGGCCTCGATGGCAGTGACCTGTCCCGATGGTGAGTTAGCCACCAGAGGCCCTGTAGCCAAAGGAAAATCTTCCCTAGCTCACTGGACTTCGGCCACACTCTGACATCAGAGGAGGTACCTGGGCGTCAGGAAAACCTGAACGTGCACCCCTCTAGTCAGACTTGAAGTGGACTTCCAGCCCGTCAGAACACCTCCAGGATCTCAGACAAGGCGGTTGAACAGGAACTCACATAATGGTGACAACAGTCTGAGCCTTCTGAGGGGATGACCTAGAAGCCTTCCCATCGCCCAGGCCCACCACTGTCCCTTCATGGGCAAGTCGGTTCTACGTGCAGTCGGACGACCTTAACTCCAGCTGCAGGCTCCTCCCCTGAATCAGACTCATCCCAACTTCCCTTCCACCTGCCCTGCCCTCACATTCTTTCCCATGTGACTCCAAAAACACCCATTTCACAGAACCCTCTGTGATAAACCAAAGGGAGCTCGGCATCCCTCCACCAACATTATGTGCAAGAATAAGAAAGCACCCTGACCCGGCTCTGCGGGCATCTCCCCTGCCCAGGCAGACACAGAAGCTGTCCTGGAGGCAGGGGTCAGGGCAGGATACCCACACTGGGGGGACAGCCGGGGGACCACAGGGGCAGGGAGCCATCTGGACGACTGCAAACAGATGCTCCCAGGGTACGTTAGGACCAGGAGGATAAGACGAGGGTTTTCTCCTCCCTTCTAGCTTTATATATTTCTGTATTGTGGTCCTGTAATGAAAATAATAACCAATTGATTTAAGTAAAAATAAAAAAAAAGAAAGTGCCTGAGACCCGCCTGCTGCCTGGCAGCCACGGGGTCATCCATCCCTCCGCGTCTCACCAGCAGCCCCAACTATGGCCAAAGCTCACTCTGCAACGGGGATCCCTCTGATTTCATTCCTTCGGAAATCCAGCATCTTACATCTAAGTCCCACACGACCCCCCAGCTCTCTTCGTGCCCATTCACCAACCACCGAGAGAAGAATCGCCTTGACTGCCAGCACGAGACTCAGAACCGAAGAGAAGCACTGTGTCTGTCACGTGACTCAGCTCAAACCCTGAGAAATCATTCCAGCTTCTAACCCTGATTTTATTTCTTTGGGGGTCGGCTGGCTTCTCCTTGCCTGGATCTGTGGGCCGATGTTAATGCGTATATGTATCCGATTAAGGATAGGATTTACTTCTCTGTTGGAGATAAAAGCTTAAGGCTCCAAACCTCATCCCTGAAGGTGTTCTGTCCTCAATTTCCCATAAGCTCTTCCCATGAACCCCATCATTTCACAACCTCTCTGCAGAAAGAAGGCATTTGGACTCCTATGAAATGTAAAGGGCTAAGAACATAAATTTATATCTTCTCCCTCCTGTGACCTCACCTCCAAAATGTTAAAGGAATCAAGAGGTGTAAATCCTCAGAGGCAAATGGGAAAGGGGACAAGCAATTTCAGCTGACATTTGACAGGCAGGCAGCGTGAGGAGTGGGCCAGCGCGGGGTGGGGGGCAGAGCCACACAACAAAGCACCTGCAGAGGACGCTGGCGAGGGCCCAGCTCCGCCTGCAGGGGCTGGGAGATGCGCGAGACTCCCACAGGACAGCAAGCACCAAACCCAGGTGAGAGCCAGACCCCACCACCTGACCCCAGGAGATGCACGAGACTCCCACAGGACAGCAAGCACCAAACCCAGGTGAGAGCCAAACCCACCACCTGACCCCAGGAGATGCGCGAGACTCCCACAGGACAGCAAGCACCAAACCCAGGTGAGAGCCAGACCCCACCACCTGACCCCAGGAGATGCGCGAGACTCCCACAGGACAGCAAGCACCAAACCCAGGTGAGAGCCAAACCCCACCACCTGACCCCAGGAGATGCGCGAGACTCCCACAGGACAGCAAACACCAAACCCAGGTGAGAGCCAGACCCACCACCTGACCCCAGGAGATGCGCGAGACTCCCACAGGACAGCAAGCACCAAACCCAGGTGAGAGCCAAACCCACCACCTGACCCCAGGGGATGCGCGAGACTCCCCCAGGACAGCAAGCACCAAACCCAGGTGAGAGCCAAACCCACCACCTGGCCCCAGGGCAGCAGTTGGATACTGACCATTGGCTAGGAGCCCAGGTTCTCACTTTCTGCAGCCTTGGAATGGGAACGCATGGCAAAAAGTGGGTGTAGGATGTACAGGGCAGGGGTGCAGGGTGCAGGGCTGGCGCTGGAGAGATGGCAGTCTGTACCCGGAAGAGCTAGGCATCCGGACCTCCCCCACACACCCCCGGGCAGATCATCACACAGTCCTCTGGAGAGAGGCAGCGTGCTCGGGGGAAGAGAAAGTCACCACCTACGGATGTGGAGCGGTCCCCTGACGAAATGACCGGCCCAAGAACATTCAGCCTTCTATGATGGGATGACCATCCCCCCACCACACACACCCAGAGCTCCGGGACATCAGTAAGTGGGTAAATAGATGGATGGACGGATGGGTGGATGGACAGACAGACAGACAGACATAGGTACACAGATACATAGGTATGTATGTACATACACGATAGATACGTAGATGAGAGACAGAGAAAGAGGTGGTAGATGGATAGATAAATACACGGCCTACTAGACGTTAAGAAAACACAACACAACACTTTTCTCTAACACTTTTCTCTAACACAAAAGACAGAAAAAGAAAAAGCATAAGGAAGGAGACGCAATGTAGAGAACAGAACAAAACTTCAAAAACATCTTAATTACTGCCTTCAGTATTACAAAACAAGGTTAGGAACACTTGAGAACAGAAAAAAATCCTAGAAATTAAAAAGTGACAGCAAAATTCAAAATTTTAATAAATGATTGAAAGATAAAATTGAAGAAATCTCTCAGAAAGTAAGACAGAAAGATGCAATTATGTGAAAACACATTAGAGGCGCAAGCAGTTAATTGAAGAGATTAAATACAGAACCAAGGGATTTCCCAAAAAGGGTGATAGAGAAATCAAGTGGAAGTTATTATGGAAAAATTAATTCTAGAAAATCTCACATATTGAAAAAATATAAATCATGAGAGAGAATGGTCCAGCTGAGTGTCCAGCACAAGGATTGGAAAGTCTACAATAAAATTAATTCATTGATTAATTGATTAATTAATTATCAGAACATCAGAAATAAAGAAAAAAATCTTAGGAATTTCAGAGAAAATGGGAGACCCTGTTTCTCATCTCATTGTTATCACAGCCAAAAGAATGAGAATAAGAATGAGATGGGATTTCTTAACAACAATTTTGGATTAAAAGAGTCAAAAATAGTTCATACTTCTTAAAGGCAAGCACTTAATTAAAAATTCTAAGGAAATTCTCTACAGACCCAAGCTACCAACCCAGGGTGCATGCTAATCACAGTACTTTGAGATGTAGAAAAAGGTAAAAGGTTGACCTCCAACGGACCATTTCTCTGGAAGCCGCTGGAGAGTGTGATCCAGTAAGACAAGGGAATAAATCAAGGAAGAGCTCAGGGAAACAGATCCAGTCCGGGAGGGCAGGGAAGAGAAGTCGGAGGGTAACAAGAAGTGGTACCAAAGACAGAAGGCTCCGGGAAAGGGCCGGAGAGAGCAGAGGCCTTGGGAATTTTACACTGGCTCATCTGGAAAGAAGAAGGGGATATTTGTTTAGAAAATTAAACAAGGGGGAAATTATGTAATTGTTAAATCAAGGAAAAACAAAACTCTATAACAGAAAGAATATGATCATGGTACATTACTTGGTTCTACAGAGTGCAGTACTTATACAGTGAAATATGATCAATTATACGATAAAGCACCTGCAAAAAGTGAGGATATTCATTTGAAAGATTGCGAGCAGAAAAAATGATGTAATCATAGTGCACGTCCTGGTTCTACAGAGAGCAATATTTACCCAGTTTAATGATATAAACACTGATTTAACTAAAAATAGTGACATAGTAATATTGGAAGTGAGGGAGCTGGGAAGGCGAGGTAAACCAGAGCAAAGTCCTCACACATAAGAAAAAGAGGTGCATAAACAAGGTCTAAACTTGATGAACTAGCTACGGCAACACAAGCACACCATTCAGGAAAATTAGGAAGTCTCCCACAGCGTTGGAAGTTGTCTATTCTGGGGAGCAGAACTGTGGAAGGGGGTTTGGGACCAGTGCCATTGTTCTCGTGCTGCTGTTTGCTTTTTCAGACTGTGTGTATGTATTATTTTTACTAAACATTCAATTAAAGAAAAGGCAGGGCGGGACTTCCCTGGTGGCGCAGTGGTTAAGAATCCACCTGCCAATGCAGGGGTCACGGGTTCGAGCCCTGGTCTGGGAAGATCCCACATGCCGCAGAGCAACTAAGTCCACACGCCACAACTACTGAGCCTGCCCTCGAGAGCTCGTGAGCCACAACTACTGAGCCCACGTGCCACAACTATTGAAGCCCACGTGCCTAGAGCCCGTGCTCCGCAAGAGAAGCCACCACAGTGAGAAGCCCGCGCACCGCAACAAAGGGTAGCCCCCGCTCGCCACAACTAGAGAAAGCCCGTGTGCAGCAACAAAGACTCAATGCAGCCAAAAAGAAATGAATAAATTTATTAAAAAAAAAAAAAAAAAGGAAGAGGCAGGGCATGTTGGAATACCTCTCACGCCAAGGCCGTGGTCAGGGCCGGACGAGCGGATTCCTTACATTTGTTTGCAGCTTTTCAGTTTACAAATGCTTTCCTATGTATTGTTATTTAGTTTCACAACAATCCTGCAAGGTGGATATAATTTTCTTATTTACAGAAAAGGCAATGAGTCCAGAACACAGGAATAAAGTGTCCAGGGGTGTGGAGCAGAGCTCCCATCCTGAGCTTGGAACACTGTGATCCATTCCACTAGAGCCACAGTACTGGGCGAGCAAACATTTGCTTTTCCAAAAATCATGTGCTGAGGGGGAGGGATAAATTAGAAGTTTGGGATTAACAAATACACGCTACTGGGAATTCCCTGGAGGTCCAGTGGTTGGGACTCCAAGTTCTCACTGCCGAGAGCCCACGTTCAATCCCTGGTCGGGGAACTAAAATCCTATAAGTTGTGTGGTGCAGTTGGAAAAAAAAATTTTTTTAATTGTTAAAAAAAAAGAAAAGTACACACTACTCTATATAAAATAGGTAATCAGGGTTTCCCTGGTGGCACAGTGGTTGAGAGTCCGCCTGCCGATGCAGGGGACACGGGTTCGTGCCCCGGTCCGGGAAGATCCCACATGCCTGGGGCAGCTGGGCCCGTGAGCCATGGCCGCTGAGCCTGCGCGTCCGGAGCCTGTGCTCCGCAACGGGAGAGGCCACGGCAGTGAGAGGCCCGCGTACCGCAAAAAAAAAGTGTGTTGTTTCAAGCTGCTAAATTTGTGATAACAGAAAATAAATACAATGTTAAATATGAATATAAATTTGAATAAATTAATTTTATTTATTAAAAAACACAGGTGATTAGAGAATTTCTGGCATTGTGATAGTTGAGGCTGCCATAGTGCATGCCACTGGGCCTTAATCCATTTCCCAGAAATAGGGAACTTCATCATTTTCCCTCTGAAGCCGCCCACTCTCCTGAGACCACCCTCAACTCATGGCCAACAGGGGAGAGGGGAGGGTCCCCAGGAGCCCACGTCCACCCCAAGTGATCTTGCCCCTTGGATCAGCCGATCCCTTTTCTTTCCTGATTCTCAAATGAATTCCACTTTCCTTCATAGGTTTGTGTCTACGCCGCCCTTTCTCAGGCTCCCCTTGCCTCTCCAACATTCAAAGGGTTAACACAGCTAAATGCACACCCTGTTCCCCAAAACTGCCTTGGTTTTCACTGCCCCCCCCCATCGCCCATGCCAACCCGACACCTTCACCCCAGGCCTGAGTGACCAGGTCGTGGCCATTTTGTGCCCAGAAAATTCCACCTCAGCTTCATGGAGCTTCAAAGGCATTGTTCCTGGCATGGCGAGAAAGCAGACAGACGGGGGCTGAGAGTCAGCGGGGACCAGGTGTCCTCGGCGGGGAGACGTGGCCTCATAAAAGCCACAGCAAGCAATTAGTGGCAGCCAGGGTCTTTAGAAAATTTTTATAGCTCCAGTGCACTTGAGTGACTGCATTGGAAAATTGGTCATTCCGTGGGGATTAATGAACAATTTTCTGTCAGAGGACAAGGTGCACTCTTGAAGAAAAGAATGACAAAAGGAACTCAATTCCCAATGGTTTCGACTTAACAATCCTTTTCTTTCTGCACGTTGAGAAGGAAATGTGGGAAAATCAGCACCTGCCAAGAAGAACACTCTGATTTATTTTCGTTCAAAATATGAAAAGCCGGCCAAAGACCCAGCACAGCAGACTGGCTCTCAGGCTCCAAGTGACCGGGCCCGGCCAACCAGGTGGCCAGCAGGCTTTTTAGACAAACAAGCACCAGACATAGAGGCGAGGGTTCGTTTAAATCGATCACAACAGATTAATTGGAACTGTTTCACAATTGTTGCTCAAATGTCTCTGAGCAGGTATTCCCTTAAAAAGCACAAAGATTCAGGAAGGAGTGGCAGTTTTGAGAAATCTAATTACGGGCGTGAACACCGTGTCACACCAGAAAACCAAAATGAAGTTTTCACTAGATAAAATTGTTGACAGCGAAGAAAATCTACAGTTGTGTTTACAATTAAAAATACTATTACTTCAAACAAATTACCTTAAAAATATCCTCCAATTTTCCAATATCTTTATATCTTTTTCCAGTATCTCCAATATCTTTCCAATATCCATATATTTACTACAGAAATAAAGTCGAATGAACCAAAGTCAATATTTTAATTTTGATTTTATTAAATAGCAACCTGGCCCAGATCCCAAATGGGTCAGATGTAGGTGAACTTCAGTTCACATGAGAGAATTCCGAACTTTTGCTAAAGAGTAACTTCCTACTTGAATGGTAATTTTTCTATTTTATACAAACATGTATTCTAAGACACAGCTATGACAGTGGAAAACTGGGAAAACAAGGAGAAAGCGTGGAATCCAACTGAAAGAAAAATGGGCAAAGATCTGAACAGGAGATTCAGGAAAGAGGAACTAGGACGGCTCCGTGTGACCGTGTGAAAGGACACTCGCCTTCCCCAAAAGAAGAGAAAGGAGAGACATACACACTTATCGTCAGATGAACCAAACTGCTTCAAAACTGGAAGAATTCCAGTACTGGTGAGGATGCAGGCAAACGAACACAATCAGATTTGCCGATTAGAGATTGGCCTTGGGAAGCTGTCCTGAAACACCCATCTCACTTAACATGGCAGGTGCCCTGTGATCCAGCCATTTCACCCACTGAAAGCCCCCAGCAGGACGAGCCGTTTATACACAGGTACGTGTATGTACATCTGTATTTAGATGCATAGATACACAGATGTGTGCATAATAGCAAGTGTGAAATTGCTTGTGAGAAAAAACACCCTGAATGCTGAATAAATACTACATCCATACTCTATTAATTAGTATAATTAGTATATTTAATTAATATGCTATTAATTAGTATATTTCAGGCTACAAAAGTCCAAGCAACGCAAAACAGCTCAAAGATAGAAATGTTTTGTCTCCAGAACAAGAGGTGGCAGGGTGCTGGGGGCAGGACTGCGGGGGTCGGGGGCTTCCCATCACTGAACCGCGGTGCCCCAGCAAACCCGTCTTCCCCCTCAGGCTTCTCTGCTCATGGCAACAAGGAGACTGGAGTGACAAGGACCCCAGCCCCCCTAAACAATGCCCAAAGGCCAGAACACGGGACATCGAATTTCAGTGGTCAGAGCTGTGTCACAGGCCTGTTCCCGAACCAGCTGCCAACAAGGGGATTGAAAATAGCATAGTCCCCGTCCCCCCAAGGATCAGATTTCACGCCCCAGGCTAGAGAGGACCAGCGTGGAGAACAATGAGCTAGGAGGTGCCCGTGGGGAGAGGGTGAGGGCAGCCTTCAGCTCCTGCCACAGGCACCAGGAAGGGACATTCAGCGGCGGTTCCGGCTTCCAGCGGGTCCCTGCAAATTCGCACGTGGCTCCTAATGCCCAGTATATCAGAACGTGACCCTATTTGGAAACACGGTCTTTGCAGACGTAATTAGTTACGACGACGTTACAGAGTAGTAGGGTGATCCCAATCCAGTGTGACTGGTGTCCTTATAAAAGGGGAGATGTGGACACCAGCTTTGAAGTTCCTGCAGAAATCTTCTGGGCAGGCGTTGGGCCAGCACTACTGCATGGCGGTGGAAATGGGAAGCAATGATGAATTCAAGATTCTACAGAGGCCCGTGTCAAAGGATGCAGGCGTGGAGCCTCCCTTGCCCTTCCTCTCCACATCTTGCCCTCTCCGTAGAAGTTGGAGAAGAGGGACCTAGGATTCTAAACCGTGTAGGCCAAGTGTCTGTCATAAGCAGAGGCACTGGAGTAGGAAGAAGGGAACCTAAATTCTCACCGTAGACCCACTGCCAGCTAACGTTTGACTCGGGCGGTGAACTTCACCTCACGGCCTCAGCTTCCTTGCAATAAAATGATGCTGATTCCGATGCTTTCTCAGACCCATTCAGCTCATTTTCCAGTCTTTTATTCCAAATGCCTATGTCACAGGTTAGCATGATTTTAAATAAACTCCGTATCAAAAACAAAAAGGTTGGGGGAAATGTGGACACAGAGACAGACACACGGGGAGAGGCCATGTGAAGTTTGGAGTACGGCTGCCCTAGGCCCAGGGACCCCCAGGAGCTGGGAGAGAGGTCTGGAACAGGGGGCCCTGAGACACCCTGAGGTGGGACTGCTGGATCCAGAACTGGGAGGCAGCACACTTCTGTCGCTGAAGCACATGGTGTGTGGTTCTTTGTTAGAGCAGTTCTAGCGAAAAATACAGCAGCCGAGACCAAAATCCTCATTCTGTATTTCCCTCTGTACCTACTGGATACAGCGCAGTCCAAATCACAAAGGAAAAAAGCTGGAGTATGTTAATGATATCCCATTTTTCTAAGAAAAAATACATATGCATATGTATATGTGTTTTTGTGTGTGAACTGTGTTTTTATGTGAGTTTTGTGGGTTTACATGTAAATTGTGTTTCCATGAGGATTCAGAAAGGGGGGCTGTCCCCACCGATATTGTTAGTTTGCAGGAGGCTGTGAGGGTCAGCGAATTTTTCAGTTAAACCCCCTGCACACACCTGCACTGTCTTACTCACTACCATTACTTTAAAATTCTTAATCGAGTTAATACTTCCAAAAAGAAGGGAGCTTTAGCACAAGGCTCTCCAGGCTCCCCAGCCCAAGGTCACATTCACGTGGAGTCCCACAGCCTCGTAGCCATCATGTCAGGTCCCGGCTTCCCCAGGACTCCAGGACCTCCCCTGCAGAGACCAAGGGCCGGGCGGCACCTGTCTGCTGGTTCTCAGCAAACCACAGCCACAAGCACGAGCTTCTCTAGCACCCCTGCGCCCCACACAGCTTTTCCCGTGACCCCGAGTCCCCTAGGACACACCTCCACAGCCTCACCTCAGCCGTCTTACCAGGAAGCGTCCACACCGGCCCCAGGCACCACCCGCAGAGATGGACCCCAGCACCTCCTATACTCAGGCAGTACAGAATCCCTTCCCTCATCCTCCTTTAGCCGAAAAGCCCAGGAAACCTCTCCGTGGGAGCTGGGAGAGAGGGCACCTGCCCCACGCACCTGAATCCCAGCTCAGCCTCAGGTTGGGACCTCCGCAAACCGGGCGGCCGCCTGGGCTGGGACCCCCGAGCATCAAAGCTCTGAGGTCAGGCCCCCGCTGGCTTCGTCTGGGGCTGACTCTGTTGCGGTTCCCGTTTCTGTGTTTATTTGCCGCTATTAACCAAGCTCGTCAAAACAGTCCAAATGGTTTGCGGGTGTCAAGCCCAGACCTATGAAGAGAGGAGAGGGCATTCACTGACAGGCATCCACCACCTTACACAATCATCTCACTTAACCCTCAAGACCACCAGACCCTCCCTTTGTACAAGAGGAAGCCAGGAGGGCTAGCTGCCTGGTCCCAGGTCTCTCAGATGCTAAGGCGCCCCCTCTCCCGCCTGGGGACCGCTCAGGTCCAGGCAGCCAACAGCTCCTGCGCTGGGTGTTTCACAAATGAGTTGTTCACCTTCATTCGACTTTGCTTTTCCTATTTCAGTTCATACCGAAAGAAAAGCAATTCACAGATGGCGGCAAAAGGCCCCAACGCTCTGTTTAAGATAAAGCAGAGCCCCACAAACCCTGTACCCGACTGTTAGTCCGACCAAAGACAAATTTCACAAGCAGGACCTGGGACGTCTAAGCCTCGATATCCTGGTTTCCTGTTGTTACAATAAAAATAACAGAAATCATCCTAAGTGCTTGGCAAGTCTCAACTCATTTATCCTTTCACAGTAAATCCATGGAGTGTGAATTATTCTTATTCTCTGTAAAATTACGCATTTTACAGAGAAAGAAACTCAGAGAGGGAGATTAAGTAACGTTTCCGATTTCATAAAATGAGGAAGAGGTGTAGCCAGGGTTAGAACTTAACTTCTAACTCCCCAGCACTGGGGCATCAGCACAGCTCCTTAGCTCTCAGCATCGCCAGGCCTCGTGTCGGCACCTCACACACAGGGAATGAGACACAGTCTTTGCCTACCAGGACGCCCTCGTGAAACACTGCTTTGCGCGTTCCTCGTACGTCTGCAAATTGAGATTGACAGCCACACATTCCAAATACGCGAGGTTAGAATCAATCGATGTATTTATTCCACTGCAATTTACTATAGCACATTGAAAATAAAGTACCTGACATAGAAAACAAACTTAGGGCTACCAAAGGGGAAAGGGCAGGAGGGATAAATTAGGAGTTTGAGATTAAAAGATACACATCACTATGCATAGAATAGATAACCAATAAGGACCTACTGTAGAGCACAGGGAACTCTACTCAATATTTAGTAATAACCCATAGGGAAAAGGATCTGAAAAAGAATAGATATATGTATAACTGAATCACTGTGCTGCACACCTGAAACCAGCACAACATTGTAAACCAACTACACTTCAATTAAAAACTAATAATCAAATAAAATAAAGTACCTAGCAGATTTCCAATCATCTGGCACCCCAGCGTGGAAGAGAGGGCAAAAACTCAGCAGTGACCAGGGCCGTCCTGTCACAGGGCCTCGTGCCCACGCAGGACCCCGGCTCGCCCTGCCAGCCCGTGCCCGTCTCTCTGCCGTACAGCGCGGTCCGTCCCAGGGA
This sequence comes from Delphinapterus leucas, assembly GCF_059928025.1. Lineage (NCBI taxonomy): Eukaryota > Metazoa > Chordata > Mammalia > Artiodactyla > Monodontidae > Delphinapterus > Delphinapterus leucas. The sequence continues at coordinate 92,486,199 of NC_143141.1, read as the reverse complement.
CTCTCCAGAGGCAGGGTTTCCTCGGCTCACAGGGCCAGCCAGCCTCCACGGCACCTCCAGAGCCCGGCCGGCTCCAAACTCAGAACCCATGTTTTCCTTGTGTACACACTGAGGTCTGTCAGTCATTTCCTCTACGATGGGACAACAGGGAGTGAAACTGCCTACTCGCACGTGACCTTAGAATAGCAGCAACCTCACTTCTTCTCGTTTTTCAGCAGATTTTGTTTTAATTGTAGAGGTGGTGCTGGAGTTAAGCGCTCCACCAGCCGTGACTGCTGGCTGATAGGAGCTCGTGGCCCCACTGGCGCCCGCGGCTCAGCGGGGCTCCAGGTGCAGGTGTGCGGGGAGGCCTGCACGGTGTGCATGCTGCTCGCCAGCCACCGCCGGAATCGGACGTTATTTTTCATTCCTACGAAGAGGGGAACAGTGAAGTTCCCTTTAGACGGCAGCAAGGACCCGCACTCTGTCCCCTGGCCTTAATCTGATCTCAAATAAAGGAAAATCAAGGAGAAGAGCCACTGAGCGGCCTCCAGCCCGTGGGCAGCGAGCCACAGGGAAGCCGAGGAGCAGAGCCCCCCGGTGCCCAGGGATGGGATGCCTCCTCACTGGTGTTTGCAAGACGCCTCCAAGGAAGCGGTCACTGCTTCCCCAAATGTATCAGCAGCGGCAGTTAATAACTACCATATGTTACAAAGACATTAACAGTGTTAGAATTTGTCTTGCAAGGTGTTTTTTTAATCCGATCTGAGTATTTCCACTCCACGGTTAACAATTCTTCAGAGCCTCGGTAATGCTGGTGAGCGGAGACGCCCCCAAGAAGGTGGTTTTCTATTTTCTCCTTAAAATCAGAGGGAACAGCCAAGGCACTTTATGTATCTATTCAACAAACACAGAGGGCTCGGATTCTAGCCCTCAGAGAAAGGAGACGCGTATTCACTGGATCCCATTACACGCCCAGCCCAGCAGAAAGCACCTTCCTCCGTGAAGATCAGTGGTTTCTCACGGCTGCACGGCCATCGTGATCCCTGTTTTCAGACGAGGACTGCTGACATTCAGAGGGGTCTGTTCGAGAACCTGTCTCGGGAGCTGGAAGACAAGGCTTGGAGTTTACTGGGGAAGGGCCTCCGTGGGGAAGCAGGGAGGGGCCGGTGGGCATCCACTGATGGGGAGCAGCTGGGGCTCTCGGTGCAGCCAGAGCCTTGGAATCCCTTAGCTGAAGGCGAGATCACTGCAGAGGTGGGCACCAGCTGCCCCCCACAGATGTCGCTGTGGAGAAAGCCCCAGGACAGAGCCCGCAGCTGGAAGGGTAACCGCCCTTCCCTCCAAGGTGACCAAGTGACTGGGTCGCGAGGGAGGGAGAGGAAGGCTGATTAGAAAGCCGGCCACCTGGCCTCAAGCCCTGTCCTCCAGGTGGCCTCCCCTTTCTAAAAACCACCAACAATTCTTGATGGAAGGTGCAAAATTGTTTTGACAATTTAATGACAATAAATGCCAAATGGTCACCGTTCCCCCTCAGTGGGCAATGATCATTGCTCCCGTCTCATCCGAGAGAAACCAAGGGAGTTTTCTTCCCGGCAAAGGCTCCTCACGAGCGGAGGCCAGGCCGAGGCTGCGGCAGTCAGAGCCTCCCCAGCCCCGTCTGTCCTGTTCTTCCAGACTTCTTGGCAGGGCTTCTCGGAGCAGCCTCACCTCACAGGTGTGCCAGTACGAGCGAGGGCCGGACCATCAATGCAAGGAACCTGACGGCCTCTGTCAGTGCCTTTCCTAAAGGACCCGCGATGCTGAGGCAACTCAGCAGAACCATGAACGCAGAGGAGGAAGCCCCAGGGCCCCAGGACAGGCCGGGGCTGCAGGTGTAGGGAAGACCAGGGCTCTGCCACCTCCTGCGCACCCCTGGACAGATGAACACGGAGGGGAAGGGCTAAAACCAAGCCTGACTTTGTCCTGGTGGGAGCAGGCAGAACAAGACAGCTACTTCTCTGGGTTCCTGTAAGTAGAAGACCGCGTAAGGTAAGTAGGGGGCCCAAGGACCTACTGTCCAGCACAGTAGGGAACTATACTCAATATCCTTGTAATAACCTATAAGGGAAAAGAATCTAAAAAAGAATACACATATATATGGATAACTGAATCACTTTGCTGTACACCTGAAACACAACATTGTAAATCAACTATATTTCAATAAAAATTAAAAAAAAATAAGTGTGTGTGGGGGTGGCCCAGATCATGAGGCACTAGGTTCTTCCCATTGACTACACCTAAGATTTGTTTAATGGCGAGCCTTAATAGAATAGGGTTAATGTAGTACATTAAAGCTAAATTTTTTTAAAGTCCAGTAGACCTCTTATTTTTGAGCAGTTGGATTGTGTATTTGTTTTCTATTGCTGTGTAACAAGTAGCACGAGCATCACAGCCCACACCAACATCTATTTGCTATCTCACAGTTTCCACGGGTCAGGAGTTCAGCCACCCTAATGGCCCTCTGCTCAGGGTCTGCTGAGGCTGGAATCAAGATGTCCACTGGCTGTGTCCTCATCTGAAGGCTCAGCTAGGGAAGTACCACCTCCAGGTCCCTCTGGCTGTTGACAGAGCCCATCCCCTTGTGGCTGTCTGACAAGGTCCCTCGTTCCCTTGGCTGTCGACTGGAGACCACTCTCAGCTTCGTCACTCTTGGGTGCTGGTTCATGGCCCCTGCGTGGGCAGTTCACACCTGGCCCATTCTTCAAGGCCAGCCGGAGACTCTGTGATGCTGGAGTCTTACATAATGTAAAGGTGTCATGGCAGTGAGTATCCTATCACCTCTGTCTTATGACATAACCTAATCCGGGAAGTGACAATCCCACCATAGTCCCAGGTGCTCCCATGCTTACAGGGAGGAGATTATGCAGGTCTGTACACCTGCATAAGGCAGGGATCTTGGGGCCAGCTTAGAATTTTGTCCACCTGAGATGCTCATCATTTTGCCTTAGAAACTGTCTTCCTAGATGTTAGCTTACCTCGCAGAGCTAGACTGTCTCACCTTTATGGGAAAAAACACATACTTAACCAGTTACCTCTCTCAAGGCATAGTTCAGAGCATCAGGCTTTTGCATTTATAAGCAATGTTTCTATCTGCACATAAGAGTTGTTATTCATGCACACATGTTTTTATTTCTTTAAATGGGAATTTGGTACCATTTTGTCAAGAGAGAGTTCTTTCCTTCAAAGGAACGTAGTAGATTCTTTGCTAAAACTTTACCTGGGGACTGATGTCATACAAGCCATCTCTTGTTTGAAATAAGGGAAGAGGGGAAATGTTTGGGAATCATGCAACTTTCAGTCAAATAGAATTTTTATTACTATTGATGTTGTCAAACTTTAAAAAATAATCTAGAAAGTAACTGAAAAATAAATAGCAGAGATCAAAGAAGAATCAAAGAAACGGTAAAATCACCTGCCTGTTGTATAAATTTGCAAGCTTCCTTTGGAGTTTCAACTCTCCAGAGCCCAAAGTATTTACCCTCTGCTCAAGCATAGAGCTTTGGGCCGCGGGGGAGGCGCTATGATAAAAGCCTTTTTTTTTTTTTTTTTTAAGAGCTAGTTATATTTGGAAAACACGCTGTTAAAAATTGGCCACTCACATTGGCCTGAGTATGATCAGCCCTTTTTCTTAATTCAGAATTTTTTGTGCATAAACAACTCATTCCATCATTTTCAGCAAAGGAATAAAAGTTCTCCTCTCTCAAAACCTTACCCGGGGTGGGGAAGTGCCCCCCACAGATCTAAGGGTGGGAGAGGCTCACGGCCCTCATGCTTCTCTCCCTGCCGGTAGGTGATGAAGTTTTTTCTCTTGAATCGTGAACACACTCTGCCCGACTCCCTGCACAGATACTGATTTTCTCCCAATTCCTTATGTTTTTGCATCAAATTAAATGAACCGGTTGAATACTGACAGGCCACAAATCAATAGTAGAATGAAATCCTTGAAATATTCATGTGCTGGTTACTCTTGGGACCAATTCACAAGGAGCGATTAGATTGCCGGCCAGGATATTTGGAGCTGTGTCTGCTTAGGTATCTGGATTCTTCCTCCTTCTCGCTTCAGGATGTCCTCATGTCAGCTGTGCTCACCCACTCCTGCTCGGAAGACACTGAGCTAGAATTTGGAGACCAGGGAATCTCAACTTATTTGATTTGTAAATAGGGATGACGAAGAAAGGGGCCGTGAGCCCACCCTGAGCTTGGCTCTGATCAAGTATTCAGAGTCAAACATAAACTAGGGCGATGCCAGCATCAGCAAACGTTTCTCAGGTAACGTGTGTAATAGTACCACCTAAATGTCACGAGAGGCTTACGGGAGCCCAGAGATGCGTTAAGATGCTCGTGGCCCAGACAAACGGGCAAATAAGTCATTGCCCTCCGTACCCCGCTGGGTTCCTGAGCACTTCTCGTGAGCCCGGGGGCACTGTGCTTCCTCTCCAACCCACAGTGTCGACAACCAGGCACACAGGGCTAGGCAAGACAGAGGTGCCCACGCTCTCCCTTTCCTCTGTGACCTCCACGGAATTTGTAGTTATGTGCTATATGCGTTTGTGTGTTTCTAATGTCGGTTTGTATGCACTTTTTTCTCTTTTTGTTTGAATTAATATTTTCATTTTGATTTTTGGAAGAACTAATTTTTAAGCCATCTCTAGTGATCCTTAATTTTTTATTTTCATTTCGCCTTTATACTTGTCAGTCTCTCCCTTACACTTTATTTGGAAATTATTCAACTATTCATTTTCTACTTTCTTCAGCTGAACACTTGTTTATTAAGTAATCGCGTTTCAATGTGTACATTTAAGGCTCTGAGTGTCCCGTAGCTACTCGGCTGCATAGTGCATTCATTGTTCAAAACAAAACATTTCATATTTCAATTTTATTTTTAAAACATAAAAACCTAGAATTATTTTCACAATAAAAATTCTACAAATAAACCATATTCTATGGAAACAATGACTAAGTAAAGACTAATGAAGGAAGTTTTTTTAAAAAAACTAAATTTCACCACTCTGAAATGACCATCTACTACTCGTTGATAATTGTCCTTCCTGTGTCCTTGTGCACACACATGCACACACACACAGTGTTATGTAAATGGGATCGTATCATGACTACTATGACTTTTTAACAAATATAAGTTTGATTTTTCCAAATATATGGTTTTAGAGGGGGCATAGGTAGTTTTTCATTTTTAATCAATAATTTTATTGTACAATTATCAGCAAAGATGGTTTTTATTATATAAATTCCTTGGGTTTACTGAGAATTCTTTTTTGGGCCAGTTATAAATATTTTTTAATCTTTTATTTATCAATGAACATGTACATCCTCTATTTGTTGCTGACGTGTGTGTATACAATCAAGGTTAATTGTATTATTTAAATAATCTATAATTTTACTTTTATCAACTTCATCTAACAGTTTCTGAGAAACACTTGTAATAACTCCCATTCTGATTATGGATTTTTCAATTTCTACATGTAGTTCTGCTGAATATTGTCATATATTTTGCAAGACTATAAAGTTAGGTGTAGGGGCTTCCCTGGTGGTGCAGTGGTTGAGAGTCCGCCTGCCGATGCAGGGGACATGGGTTCGTGCTCTGGTCCGGGAAGATCCCACATGCCCCAGAGCGGCTGGGCCCGTGAGCCATGGCCGCTGAGCCTGCGTGTCCGTAGCCTGTGCTCTGCAACGGGGGAGGCCACAACAGTGAGAGGCCCGTGTAGCGCAAAAAAATAAATTAATTAAAAAATAATAATAAAAAAGTAAAGTTAGGTGCATACAAGTTTGTAACTGTGGTCAGTTACTGATAGATTGTTTCTTTTATGATCCACTTTACCCATAATTTTCCCCAAAAATGTATTTCATTCCATATTAGTTATATTAATTTTGCTTCAGTTAATATTTTTCTGTATACATTTTCCCATGATTCTCAACCTTGTATTTTATTTAATAATTAAGCTTTAAGCATGTCTCAAAATTGCATATAGCAGATTTTTCTGTATCAAGTCTCTGTCTTTTAGACAAAACATATGTGAATTTTATGGTTTCAGGTATTGTGATTACTGATATATTTCTATTACCACCTTATTCTGTATTTCCCATTTACTGTTTTCGAATTTTTCATTTGACTTCTCCTTTTCTGCCTTCTCTTAGATGAATCATTTTCTTTCAATCCTTATTTTCTTCTACTTGGAAGTCTTATATTACATTCTATTATTTTAGTGATTACCTTTATATTTTCTAACTTGCATACCTTTTGCATTTTTCTAACGAAATACAAAGTTGGTCAGCCTCCACGTACTCCCTCCAAATAAGAGACACTTATGAACTCATTATTTTCCTGTAAATTCCCTCTCGCAAATTCCATGTTATTATTGTCCAGTAGTTTCAGTCCATCATGCATTAAATTTATGAAAATTATCTATTACATTTCCATACCAATGTGATTTGCTTATTTCTTTACTCACTATTGCTGCTTTCTGCCAATTCTTTCCACCTAGGTTTGGTTGTCTTCTTGCTGAAGTACATCCTTTAGTAGCTCTTTTACCAGGTCTCTTTTGTGTGTCTGAAGATGCTGTCATGTTGCCTGCACTGTGAATGCTAATCACGTTCTAAGTGAAGTACGGTTGGCCCCCTGGATTCAACCAACCTCAGATCAATCTGCAGCTGGTGGTGAATCCGCAGGTGTGGACGGAACCCAGGCTGTGGAGGGTGAGCCGTACTATGCTGTTTTATACAAGACACCTGAGCACCCTCAGATTCTGGGATCTCTGGGGGGTCCTGGAACGACTCCCCTGGGATGCCGGGGGCCACTGCATCACCTGCTCTCAACCCTTTGAAGACATCCCCGCATCGTCTTCTACCATCTGTTGCTGATGAGGGAACAGCTTTCATTTTTATCGTTATTCCTTTGTAGGTGATTTGGCGTCCCCTCCCCCTCAGGTTGTAAGATCCTCTTTGTCCTTAATATTGTAACAATGTCCCTAAATACGTCTGTCTTCATCTATCCTGCTTGGAACTCAGAATATGGGAAGACACGTGAGATGTACCCGCCGTCCTCCCTCTGGCTCCCCAGTGCCTCTGCACACGTGTTATCTGTTGCTGGAGCAAGCTGCCTGCTCACCCCCGCAACGGGCTTTCCTTCACACTGGGTGTGTAGTAAAGTTCTAGTATTTCACTGAGTCGTCCTTTTCCCTTGCTCTGCTTTGGGGCAGGTTCGGGCTAGGGAGCCGGCGCGGGGCTGTCAGAGTGATGCTCCTTTGCTTGGCCATCACCCATTTCAAAGTTTATGAGTGAGACGCCGTTCGATCACTGCCAGTTAATACTTTTGCAATGTCTGTTTTTCACTTTTATGTATGTCATTTGGTACTGGCACGGGAATTCTAAGATTTAGCTCCCCTCCTTCATCTTCCACTCAAGTTTCCCTGTGTTACCTTCAGAGTTTAACAAAAAGTGTGCATTTTCTGTCTCCGATTCCTCTGGTAAGATCCTCATGGGGAGAGACACCATAACCCATTACCTTTGACTCTTTCCCTGCCAACCCTCTTACAGGACCCTAAGTAGATCAGACACTTGGAGGACGTGATTACCCAATTGGATAGCATTCTTAGGAATTATGCTAAGAATTATCTGGACTCCGACGTGGTTAGCGGTGAGTGACGTAGAGGACAAAGGCGGTCACCCGGCCACAATGCGCGCCTGACCAGGTGAGTAAAGATGGCGCTCAGAGGGAAGAGCCTGGACCACTTGCATCCAAGGTCTTTCTGCTGAGAATACTGCCCTGCAGATCAGTTCTCCTTGGCATAGGAATCTGCAGGAAGAGGTCAGCTTGATTTGCGCCACTTAACAACTAATCCAGCAGTGACTGCCGGCTCCTGCCCAGGCCCCCGCTGGGCTAAAAGAGGGGATTTAAAGTACATCTGGGCAGCCTAGCCAGAAGGAGGCTGGTCAAGGGTGTGGCTATTTTGATCAAAAATGGAAGACAGCTCACTCAGGACCCAAACGCTGTACACTGGTAAGACACATGAGAGTTCATAATAATTTCAGTTCTTTAGGCAGGCAACGTATGAGCACACACACTGGCCCCCAGAGACAAATACACACACGTGTACATGCACCACATTCTCTGGGAAACTTGATCATGGTCAAGAGTCCCGGGATTCAGAAACTACCTGTCATAATTTACGCTGTTAATGGTACAAATTACGCTTCAAGAAGTGCTCCTCTGTCTTCCCTACATGCGAAGTGCAAACACGTTTCCTAATCAACGTCTCTTCCAGTTATTTGCCCAAACTGAAGGGCACTGCCGTGATTCTGTATTACACCCCATCAACACAACCCGTAATATCAGAGCACAGCTACATTTATCATTTTATTAGACAGTTTGAACAGGAAATGTGCCGGCTCAGGATCCAGGAGGTCTGAGAGTTCCATCCTCTGTCTGGGCTACAGTTTCCTTATCAGAGAATGGGATCTTTGACTGGGAGGCTTCTCTGGTCCCCACCCCCAGTGCTAAGGCTCTGACAATCTGCTGATTTGCCCAGCGGATGTCTAGAGGCCAGTGAATTCCAGTTCCCGTGGCCCAAGGCACTGCGATGGAAGTCCCCTTGCTACAGAAAATGCCACCCCCTGTGGTGCATGCTGTTCCGTTTCTCTAACAGTTACAACAGTAACTGCAGCAACATCATCTCATCCTTACGGCTGCTGACGGGCACGGTGCAAGCACACAGTAAAAACACATCCTCCCGGTTCTGGCAACATGCTCCTTCTTCCACTCATTTGACAAGTATACTTATAATGCGCGTACCATCCCCAATATTCCAAGCCGTGTTCTAAGTCCCATGGGAAAAACAGAGCTGACCCCGACATGCCCTTCCCTTAAATAGGGCACGTCCCCATAAACAGAGCTGGCCCGGACATGCCCTCCCCCTTAAATAGGGCGCGTCCCCACAGTGTGGTTGGTGAGGCACTGTTTGCCTCTGTTGCTCTGGAGGAATCACCAGTAGTGCTCCCGTGACCTCCCTAAAGAGTCCCAACTGGACGGCAACTTAGATGGGTCACCTTACCTTGAACGAAGACCCCACGTCTAAAGCAGGAAGCAGAGGACACGCGATGATGAAGCATGAAAGGGAAAGTTGGTGCTGGGGGTGCAGGAAGGTGGGACACGTCCAGGCCCGGGGACGGGTGGGAACCAAGAACGTGCAGAGCGGAAAGGACACCGTCCAGCAGAGGCAGGGATGGGATGCGGAGGAAGCAGTGCCTGGAGCCTCCAGGTTTGGGCTGGTTTACATCACACAAGTAAACAGTAATGAGCCTCAGGAAGGCATGGACGCCCTCATTCAGTTGGAGGGTGGGGACAAAGCAGTCCCCAGACCAGCGGAGGACGTCGCGCGAGCCCTGTGACCCCGCTGAATGGGGGACGACAGAGGCCCATGTGCCTCAGAGGGTGGCTACAAGGAAGTAAAGACTGCAGAGCACTTAGAGGGAAACAATGCCTCCATCACTTCAGAGAGAGGCTTTTATGGGGCGAGTGAGCGTCGGGTGCCTGGAGGTCAAGGGCACTCAGACGAGAAAGGTGAGGCTGCAGGAAAGGAGAAGTGGCCAAACACAGAAGCTGCTTCTACACGTTTAGATGTCATACAAATGGTCCGTATGATCAGTTTTTCCGGAAATCTTGCATACCATAGGCACCAAATAAGTGTAAATATGACTGAATACAATAATCATAACATACACATCGAAACCTTGGGATTTCAGACCAGCCCACCTGAGATCCGAGGGGACCACGGCTCAGAAGGGCTGCAGCAGGCGCCCGCTGGGACCCAAGGGTCTCCTGGACCCTGGCTTCCTCTTCACCACACAGGGGCTTCTCGGACTCTCAGGAGTGTCAAGCCGGACTATTCTGGGGGCTTTTTCCTTTTCTTAGAGGAGACTAATTCCATCGCTCTGCACCCCAGTCTTCCCAGACTTCTGACACTTCGATTTTTGTAACATGCATCTTAGACTCAGTGTGGTGTGGCATTAAATATGTGTGTGATTACCAGGAATTGCAATTAACTTTGCTTTGAAAACTTCCAGCACCCCTTGGGATAATTCGAGGCATGGCAGGGTTTAGGAATCATTTCTCAAGCTCCTCCACTAATTCTGCTGGAAGGTGTGACAGGCATGAGAATGCAGCTAATGGCATTTCACCGCCCTGATCTGGGAGCGCTGCTCTGAAGCTTCACATAAAACCCTGGCACATCTGTGCAGGATCTCATGTGCGTGCGCTCCAAGCTGATGGGGGCTGGGACCGCACAGCTGAGGTGGAAGCAGAGTGGGGAGACGCCAGAGCAAGGTGGGGAAGAGAGGTGGGATGAAAGCGGCTGGGACTTCTCTAGCCTCGGGGCGTAAGGCAGAAAGCTCCCATTTCTCTCCAAAGCTTCCATCCCTTACCCCTGAACTGAACAATTTCACTAAACACACAAATAAGGAGGAGCAGTTAATATCCGCTTTAATAAATAATCTTTGAGCACCTTCAACATGCCAGACGCTGCCTTAGGTACTGGGGTGGAGGGGGCGACTGGGAGAAACGTGAAGGTAAATCAGTCATAATCCTGGTCCCGAAGGGGCCCTCCGCGGCACATGTATAATTCAAGGCAGACGGGCTAAGTCTTAAAAGAGGAAGAGATGTTTATCCCCAGCTGGGATCCATCGGGGAGAACAAGGCATTTCATCTGCATCTTGAAGACAGAGGGGGATTTCAGCTCTGAGAGCAGCGCAGAGAGGAGAGACTTCGCAGACACAAAGAGCAATGCAGAAAGGCAGGGAAGTGGGGAAGCAGGGCGCGTTCCAGGACAGCGACAGGCCGGATTGCAGAGGGGATGCTGGGGAGAGGGGCGGCGCGGGGGAGACATGCAGGGTGGGGCCGGCCACTGCTGCACGCACACACGTACACATGTGCACAGGCACGCGCACAGACACACGCACGCACGCATGCTCACAAGCGTGCACACACTCACACACTCCTGTGCTCCCACACATGCATTCACACTCGCGTGCGTGCTCTCCATCCCCTGCACTCACGGTCACACGCGCACCCTCCTGCTGCGGGAGGAGACCCCTGTCCAGAGCAGCGAGGCTTGCATCCCCCTGGTCAGCACCCAAGAGCCCAGTCCTACAGCTCCAGTTGAGAAAGCAGAAGCTCTTGGGGTATAATAAGGAGATACTTGGTAGAGAGGCACTAAGGTGAGAATTGCAGACCACTCTAACGAGGGTCTTGGACAGGAGGTTAATTCTCAGACGCCAGATGTGCCTCCTTTGTGGACCCCTGAGGAGGAGGCGAACAGAACCCAAGCCTGAAAAGGCCCTGCCCACCCCGCCTTTCTCCCCGCCGCAGGGTCCTCGGACCCCTCCCTGCCTCCCTCACCTCGCGTCTGAATCCGGGATTCGAGGCCCTCGGGGCAGGGAGCAGAGGCCCTACTGGCAGGCACACAAGGGCACCTGGATGTGACCGAGCCCTCTGGGGCCAGGGCTGGGAGGTCCCTGGTGAGGAGACCCCCGGGCGGCAGCCCGTTTCCCTCGACTTCTCCCCCAGCCTGGCTCTATGAGGTCTGCACCTGTCCCTGGACGGGCCCTCAGGGTTATGGTGGCTGATCTTACAAAGTCCTGGACACCTGCACGGAGATGCACCCATGGAAGGAACCGCACGAGTGTCTCAGACTCTCCCCTCGACGCCCGCGAGAAAGAGGCTCAGGTTATACACGCTCACTTCTCCATCCACCCACAACCAGAACATACACACTACACACACTACTGAAATATAAGTGGGTTCAGACAACGAGATCATGAAAAACAGAGAAATATGGCACGGGAGAAATAGAAGCCAGTCTCATGTACAAACACCAAAAGGTTAAACAAAATATTGCTAAACTAAGTGTAGAATATACTGAAAATGTCAAATAAGGTTTATACCAATAATGCAGGGATGGTTCCCATTCAACAATATTATTGTAATTTACCACATTAATATATTAAAGGAGAAAAAATGTATAACCGTCTTAACAAATGCACAAACAAATTGTTTGGTACAATTCCAAACCCATTAGAGACTTTTTTAAAACCCCGTGATTAAAAACAGAGACCTTCCTTAGTGGGGGAAAGGATAGCCACTAATAACCCGGAGCAAACATCACAGTTCACGCCGAAACTTCAAAGTTAGAGGACTTTAGTGCTTGCATGTGTCTTTCTATACAGAACTATCCTTGTACAGGAGGTTCTAGCCGGCTGAATAACAAAAGAAATAAAAAAGATAATTGGAAAGAAGGAAATTGAACTGTCATTATGCAGAGAGGTATGGCTTTCAATACACAAAATCAAAATAATTTCCAGACAGCATTTCAGACCTAGTTGAAGAGTTCAGCAAGGTTGCTGGATGCGAGATCAATGCAGCAAAATCAGTTACACAAGCAACGAACAGAAAATGCGATTTTTAAAAGATACCACTTATTTCTCGGACACTGATTGGGACACAAAAAAGGACCCAGAAGCCAGCTTGCAGAGGGTCCCATGGGCTGAATTTGGAATAATTTGAACAACAAAATGAATAATGACACAGTGGACTGTAATCTTTGGAAGTAAAAAGAATTCATTAATCTATTCCGATACTAAAGTTATGTAAGAGTAGGGAAGAAGGTCTTCAGGGTAGGAGAATGCTGATAACAAGAAAAGAAAGAAATGATCGAACAGAAAATCACTGCTCTGCTTCCAGCACAGATTTAGCAGTGGAAGCTAAAACCACCAGGTGCAAGACTGTGGGGGAACAGGATTTCATGAAGCCTCAGAGAATCACTCCCAGATTACTCGTTAATTCCAACAGGGAAAGATGCCTTTATAATGGAGGAAACTAGCAGCTGGCACCTGAACCGAGTGGGCAAAGCCCCCCACGCCAGTAGTGAGACAAACTGACACCAGGTGGCAGCCTGTGTGACGGACGGGGGCCACGGGTCACCTGGGCACTCACCGGGCAGCGTGAGTCTGCTGTCCAGCCGGCAGCTCAGCGTCTCAGGAGCAGCTCAGCGCGGGGTGTAGTCCTTGATCAGCTCCTAAATCAGACCAGACAGAGAAACTACAGTGAATATCATGACTGGAAAATCGGCAGCCCTTGAATACAGATTACGTATTGGATAATAGCATTAAGGTTAAATTTCCCAAGTGTGATAATTACGTTGTGTTTATGTTTTTGTTCCTAGCTAACGTAAGCTGAAGTGAAGTGCTATGATGTTGGCAAAATGTACATATATATGGGGCGGGGAAGGGAGAGAGAGGGAGAGAAAGCTGGGAGAAAGAGAAGGGGCAGACGTGACAAGATGCTAACAGCTGCTGAACCTGGGTGAAGGCATGTCAGTGTCTGCTGTGTTGTTCTGTTAGCTTTCCTGTAGGCTTTAACTTTTCAAAAATTAGGAAACGAAAAGATGCTATTTAAATAGCAAAAGGAAGAAAGATCCCTAGTAAGAAATGTAATAAAAATTTCAAGGCTCTCAAGGAGCAAATTATGCAGCCTCACTGAAAACCATAAAAAGACGATATAAATGTAAATACGTATTGACATGTATCCACAGACTCTCTTGACTAAATCCCAGCCAGGCCCCTCTAAGCTGGCTTCTCGACTAGCCCTCAACCTGGGCCTATAAAGACCTGGACAAACGCTAACCTAGCCCCTAACAGCTCAAGGCCACTTCCCGGTGATGAGCCTGGGCCTCCTAAAGGGCCTGAGAAAACTCCAAGCTGGTCCACATTCCAGCCGACACTGAAGACGGGGCCCCAAGTCCCGGCCTCTGCAGGAGGGCAGAAGCCCACCGCAATGAGCACCAGCTGGCAACCCCAGTAGGCCTCACACGGACCACCTTCCTGCAGGAGTCACTCCCCGACGCCCCTGAGCTCCCACTCACCCCTCCTCACTCCCCAGCCCCTGCAGCACGCACAGAAGCGGGGTGCCCCAGTAACAACCTGACACCCCAAACAGTCCAGCGCAGCTCTGCTCAACAATACCCATGAATCTCAGCAGCAAAAAGTTCAGCGGAAAAAAGCAAGTCCACGATGCACTCGCTCAGAATCATTCATTTTATTCGTGGATCAAGTTCAGCAAAACTAAACAACTGAAAATTTGAAGACTGTTACCCTTCGAAGAAAAGGCAGGAACTGTGTAACACAAAACTTAGAAGATGGATTACCTGTCCCCTGAGGTAGAGGGATGCAGGGTAAATCGAGTCCTTCAACGTTCAGGTAAATTCGTGGCGGGTACAGTTTATTCTTTAAACTGTACGTCTAAGTTATATGCACTTGTGTATGTAAAGCACATTTCATAATAATTCTTAAGGGAGGCTGCCCAGTGGTCTTACGGTCGGGTGGTCAGGGGAGGCTCCAGGTCCGCAGGGGCTGCAGGTGTGATGTTGGATGCAGTGGCCTGAAAGGTGAGGCAGTGCCCATCAGAAGGCCTGCAGCAGGTACCACAGCAAATAGCAGGTGTGTTACTATTATTATTTATGTCTTAAAAATGAACAAGCGCTGCACAGAGCCATCACCTGACCTGCCTACGAGCCAGCCCTCTTAAATCCTGGGCCTCCCTGCCTCTCCTGTTAGATGTTCCCAGTGGGCAAGACAAGGAACTAAGAACACTTAAAACACACACACACACACACACACACACACACACACACACACACACACACACACACTGAGAATCTACCAAAGGATGAATGCACCAAAGCAGAATCACATCCAGTCCACACAGCCCAGAGTGACTTCCTAGCCCTGCCAATCCCCACTCGACACCCTAACCTCAGAGCGCCCACGTCAGACCTGTGAGAGGGTGCAGCAGGCTGAGTGTGCCCGCAGAATAGTAGGTCCTAATCCCCGGTGCTGTGAATGTGGCCTTACACGGAAAAAGGGGTTTTGCAGGTGTGGTTAAGATAAGGATCTCGAGATGGGAGAGCAGCCTGGGTTGCCCAGGTAGGTGAGCATTGAAGGGAATCACAGGTGTCCCTCTGGGAGAGGCAGAGGGCCATCTGACACACAGAGAAGGTGATGTAAAGACAGAGCAGGGGGAGGTGTGAAGATGCTGGCCTTGAAGATGGAGCTGAGAAGTGGAGCCCCATCTGCAGCCTCCGTGGGAAGTGCAGCCCTGCCAGACCCAGGGTCTCAGACTCCCGGCCTCCAAAATTGTGAGAGAGTAAACCTCTGCTGTTTTGAGCCACCCAGTGTGTGGTACTCTGTCGCGCTGGCCCCAGGACACTGACATGGAAGGCGAGATGGAGACTTGGAGAGGCCGATTCCCCTTCAGTGTGGACCAGCCCGCCTGAAGAACATGGAGCTGGGGGCTTCGACCTCTCCCCCGGGCAGACGTGCTTGTTCCTTACACAAGTGAGACCAGAGGACTTCTCAGCATGGCTCAGAAGTGGGGAGCTGGGCTGGGAGGCCAGGCTGCAGACTGGACCGAAGGAAGGAAGAAAAAGAATAGGGAGCTCCGAGTGCAGGCCGGTGGACACTGGGCTCACAGACCACGCGCCCCCCAGGAGATGCCGGCTGCTCCGGGGAGAGTGCGGAGGTCAGGTCAGGAAGGATGTGGCGGCAGCCATACGTATGCTTTTTAAGTTAACGGACTTCATTTTTAGATCAGTTTTGGGTCGAAGGGGCAAGAGGTCCTGTAACGCAGGGACCACTCCCCCGCTGCATACCTCCCAGGTTTCACATGGGCATGGAGGGCGCTGTGCCACGTATGGGTGACGGCGAGGACCCGGCAACTGGGAAGGGACGGCGCTGGAAGGAACAGGCGTGATGATTTGGGCCCAGGTGGTGGACAGGCTGCATCTGGACAGTGGGTTTGCGGTCGGAGCACCTTCCTCACAGGCCAGCCCCCCAACACAGAATGACAGAACTTCACTTTTCTTGTCTTCAGTTTAACTGTTTAAGCTCTGTTTTGAACCTTTCACTTCCTCTTGCCTTTCACTTCCTCTTCCTGGGTCACTACATCACGACTCGTGGCACTGGGCTGGGCCAGGCTATTTGGCCCTGCACTGCCCTTCCTCCCAGGCCTTCCCTGGGGCGACCCCACCCCGGCCCCGGTGACTCCAGGGCCGTCTCTGCAGCTTCGAAGACCGAGTGAGGACAGGAAAGCCTGGCAACCGCCGTGTTCTCTCCGGTGCGCCGCCCCCTCCAGAGGAGCTGCTCGAGATCGGATGCAGGGTCTCCCCGCCTTCTCTGAAGACCACCTCCCCCCCCCCAAATTTTCTCTCTTCCGTCTAACCTCCCAAGCCTTGGTACATCTCTTTCCATCCTGGGATAAAGCCTCATTCCCCCTACTGTTTGTGCCCCAAATTCTCAATTTCCTCTGCCCACTCGAGGTTTATCCATGGGGGAGGGGAAAAAGCCAGAAGAATCATGCCATGTCCGCCTTCCATCCTGGGGTGTCCCCGCACCCCGAGGTCAGACCAGACAATGGCTTGAAGGAGAGGACGGGGTGGAGAGGGACCACAGGGAAAACGCGACAGACTGACAACCCCGTGGTGATGGGGGAGGCCTGGCTCCTACTTAGGTCCATTCTAGGGGCGGGGTTAGGCCTGGTTGCCTCACCACGGGCTTCGGGATGTGGATAAAGATGCCCAGAACCACTTCCTATGGGGCACAAGGAGACCCATGGCAGGGTGCCGTCTGGACTCCAGCAAACACGCGTGAAAGGGACGGGGGACGGGGAGCTCCCAAGAGCCCCGGGTTCGCAGGGAGCGCAGGGACCGTGCTGTCCGTAGAAGGGGCCAGGAGCCACACTGCACAGGTGCAGGAGTCACTGGGAGGCGCGAGTGCGAAGGTCACTGGAGAAAAGAGCGTTTAGGGACACTGGGCTCCACAAACCCGTGACATCAGGTGGCTGGGTCCTTCTATATCTGACCCACTTCGCTCAGCAGGACAGCCCCGGGCCCAGCCAGGTGGCGGCCAAGGGCGTCTGCGCCTCCTTTACGGCGGAGTAGCGCTCCACTGCGCATGCGTGCCTCATCCTCATTCCCACTCCTCCGCCCGCGCCCGCGGCGCTTCCAGGTCCTGGCTGCCGCCAACAGTGCTGCGCTGAGCCCTGGGGTGCGTGTGTCCTTTCAAACCATGTTTTTCTCCAGATACATGCTTATATGCCTGTATGTGGAATCTTAAAAAAGAATGACACAAACGAAATTATTTACAAAACAGAAACAGACTCATGGACTTAGAGAACGAACTTACGGTTACCGGTGGGAAGGGTGGGTGGTACGGATAAATTGGGAGTTTGGATTGACACGCACACACTGCTATATTTAAAATAGATAACCAGGGCTTCCCTGCTGCCGCAGTGGTTAAGAATCTGCCTGCCAACGCAGAGGACACGGGTTCGAGCCCTGGTCCAAGAAGACCCCACATGCCGCGGAGCAACTGAGCCCGTGGGCAACAGCTGCTGAGCCTGCGCGCTAGAGCCCGCGAGCCACAACTACTGAGACCGTGAGCCTAGAGCCCGTGCTCCGCAACAAGAGAGGCCACGGCAATGAGAAGCCCGCACACTGCAAAGAAGAGTAGCCCCCACTGGCCGCAACTAGAGAAAGCTGTGCGCAGCAACGAAGACCCAACACAGCCAAAAATAAAATAAATAAGTTTTAAAAAAAAACAAAAATGTTAACCAACAAGGACCTACTGTATAGCACAGGGAAGTCTGCTCAATACTCTGTAGTAACCTAAATGAATTCTCAAACCTAAAAGAATTTGAAAAAGAATAGACACATATATGTATATATATGTACATGTATAACTGAATCACTTTGCTGTACACCTGAAACTAACACTACATTGCTAATCAAATATACTCCGATATAAAAGTTAAATATTTTTTAATTTTAAAAAAAGTTTTTAGAAAGAAACACCAGGTTGAGAGGGACAGGAGGAGGGTGGCCTTGAAGATGGAGACGGGCCCAGAGGAGCTGGGTTGTGCTCCCCCATCGGGATACCTGGTGAATTTTAAGGCCACAGGAAAGGATGAGGGAGGTGAGGAAAGAGAAATGATTTCGGGGGTAATCAACGGAGGAAGGAGGCTGAGAGCTGACAGGCAAAGCAGGAGATGCTGAACCAGGAGACATCATGGCGGTGACTCTGACACACCTGTCGAAATGCTGCGTCCACGCACAGAACAGCTCATGTCTTTTGCCACTAGGCACCTCCGACATTTTTGCTGTTATTAGCTCGGCCAGCCCTGCCCACTGGCCCTGTCACCTCCACTCTGGACACGGTGACTCTCGGGACCAGGGCCACCTTGGCAGTGGCGCGTCCTGTCGTTGCCGAGTGGTCCACTATCTGGGGTTTTCCAACCATATCAACAGTGGTGTAGCAGAGGGAGGGGAGGGGATCCAGGGAACATGGGGAAAAACGTCTCCTGGAGGCGTGGGAGCAAAGGGGGTAGGGCAGGGGGTGGAGGGAGCACCTCCAGGAGGCCTGGCCCCGGGGGGACGTGAGGGGCTACTCTCCTTCCCAGGGGGAAGCTCCACTGGGGCTCGAGGATTTGGGAAGTTTTGGGGAGAATGTGGGTCTGGGGTCACGGGGCATCGGGCTGCCGGGGGTCCCTCCACGCGGCCTCTGCAGGGCGGGCCACACCCGCTCTTGGCCTTGGAGCTCCGTCTCCCGATGCTCTGAGAGAGAACGAACACGTGTTTCCACCAGGGTTCCTCGGTCACCTTAAACACTTCAACCCCAACACATTTATACATTTAATTAAGCTTGTTGATTTGACTGATGATCGTGTCCTTTTCCCGGCCCTCTACTTCCCACGTGTGGTTTGGAAAGATGCTGACTTGTATTTAGAGTAGAAGAGTTACAAGGATACAAGCGCCTGTGGATTCATCATAGCAGCTGAGTGTTCCTTCTTTGCTGTAGTCTAGGCTCAGAAAAATCACAAAAGAAAGGAATATATACCAGAATAGCATAATGTATTTGGAAAGAATTTTTCAGAAACTAAATGAAGCTGTGGAATTAAAGAGGAAACGCGAGTCTGACTCACAATGAAAACAGACCCAACCCAGGTGAGCGGCCCAGGAAGGGCTCACTCATTACTCGGTGATGTTTGCTCACGTCTTATCTCAAATGCCTACATCTAAGCAATAAAGGCTTCTCTTTCCTGCCCTTGGCAGAAAACTAAAGCCCCAAGGCAGTCATTGGAAAGACTAAAATAAAACAAAATCTACATAAACAAACCCGGCTCCCACCAGCTCCGAGGCACAGCCGCTCTGCCTCCATCACAGATGGCGATGAGAACTCAGTGTCCCACTGGACAGGAAGACGCACAGGGAATGCCGGTGTGCAAAGCTCAGACGCCTGGCTCTGGGGGAGGGGGGCACGGGGCAGTAAACTAAAGAAAGGGTTTGAATTTTGGACACAAAATTTTGTATAGAGACAAAGGTATCTATCCCAAACCCCACTCATTGGTTCAGAACTTCAACTCTTTCTGAGACCATTTTAATAGTGCCCTAAGTCCTATTCCTGCGGCCAGGACCCTTCCCCCCAATACTCTGTGCATTCTGCTGCTAGAGAGACGTTGCCCACGAAGTCGAGGTCCCAGCTTGGACGCTGCTGCTACCCTAGTTGTGGGGTGAACTGTGTCCTCCAAAGGCTATGTTGAAGGTCTGCCCCCAGGTGCCTGAGAATATGACCTTATTTGGAAATAAGGTCCTTGCAGACATAATTGGTTATGAGGAGGTCAAACTGGATTAGGGTGGATTGGAAATAGAGTCTTTGAAGACGTAATTGGGTTAAAATGAGGTCATTCTGCATGAGGGTGGGCCCGAAGTCCTATAGCACTGGTGGCCTTGTAAGAAGAAAAGAGACAGACACGCCCAGGGGAGAACACCGGTGAAGACGAAAGTAGATATTGGAGGGATGCGTCTCCAAACCAAGAGCCCCGAGCACCACAGGCAAACTCAGAAGCTCAGAGAAGACATGGAACGGATTCTCCGGCAGAACCTCCAGAAGAAACAGCCCTGCTGACACTGTGACTTCAGGCTTCTACTCTCCAGAACTGTGAGAGGATGAATTTCTGTTGTTTTAAGCATCCCCGTTTGTGGTGCTTCGTTACCATGGTGCCGCTAAACTAATATAATTATGTTTACACAGAAACCTGTCCGTGAACACTCATGGAGCTTTATCTATAATAACCCAAGCTGGAGAACAACCCGGCTGTCCTTCAGTGAATGAACAGTTAAACAAACTAGTGCATCCACACCATGGAATACCACTCAGCAATAAAGAGAAACAAACTCTCGCTACAAAGAGCAATTGAATGAATTTCCAGAGGATTATGCAGAGTGAAAAAAGCCCATCCTAAGAGGTCTGATTCTACTCACATAAATTAGTGTAAGTAATAAAATTACGAAAATGGAAAAAAGAGGTTAGTGGTTGGCACAGATGAAGGAGGGAGTGGAGACGAGGGAAGAGATGTTACTGTAAGTGGCAGCAGGCAGATCCTTGC
Organism: Delphinapterus leucas; assembly: GCF_059928025.1. Taxonomy (NCBI): domain Eukaryota; kingdom Metazoa; phylum Chordata; class Mammalia; order Artiodactyla; family Monodontidae; genus Delphinapterus; species Delphinapterus leucas. The sequence goes on along the minus strand of NC_143141.1, from coordinate 92,465,675 downwards.
TGTGATGTTCTGGATCTTGCCTGTACCGCTGTCAGTCACCCAGCTGTGATGTTTGTGCTGTGGTTGTGCAGGGCGTTACCACTGGGAGAGACCAGGTGAAGTGTCCACAGGATCCCTCTGTACGACTTCTCACCACTACATGTGGATTTGCAATGATCTCAACATAAAAATAAAAAATCAATCCACGCGTTACAGTTGATTTTAAATGTTTTTTAAAATATTGATTCTCTTGCATCTCCATCACTAAACAACCTATAGTCTCATGGCTAATTATGAAAACTTGCAAGAATATAGGATATTAAAAATCATCCCATTTATGTTCCCAGAGCACGTTACCCCTATCCCCAGAACAGACCAGAACCGCGATGATTTCTTTACCCACCTGTCTCCAGTGCTGGGGGGCAGGCACCCTTCTTTCCTGAGGTTTGAATCATCTGATCATGACATGGTGCCTGGAAGCCTTGGGGGTCAGGCAACATTCACACCAAGCCCATAAGAGAGCCTAGTGTTCGGTAAGCAGACAAGAGGGTCAGTAAAGAGGAGGAGGTGGGTGCCCACTATTTACTGCGGACCAAGTTGTCCTGTGGATTGTTGACATAGGTTATCCCCTGGCCCCTGATAAGGTCACAACCACTGACGACTAAACAGTGAACATGCTTAATCTCAGGGGAGTCACATGTCCCTCTAAGTGCCACAGGTCCTCGTACTATATACCCCAGATGTGGCGTCTGACCTCAGGGACCGAAAGGGTGAAAAGGAGCCTCTCTGGGAAGAGCTGGGGGCTTGGCCCAGGGGGACGGGAGGAGGGTGAGCCTTGAAGCAGGAAGGAGCCTGGTGCTCAAGGAAGAGAAGGAGGTCACGGGGCAAGAGCCCAGGGGACCAGGAGACAAAGAGAGCTGAGGACGAGGCTTCCCACAGTCCGACCAACAGGTCCAGGACACACAGGTTACACTTCCAGCTAAAATGCAGAGAAGAATTTCACACAAGCCCCTGGTCCCCATTACAAATCTCAAGGAAATATCGTCTGTGAAGGTATCTCAAGAGGATCCATTTGAATGATTCAAATACGTAAGGGCCATACCACCAATATAATTTCTTGATAAACATGTAAATACACATTGTATCACCTCAATATAACAACTGATATATAAACTATACCAAAATAATAATAATAACAATGGTAATGTTTAGTGGACAGAGCTAGAGTCACCCAGTGAATTTTAAGGAAAAATCTACGCCAGGTCTTGGGTAAAGATTCTGGATTTTATTCCAAGTGGGAGAGAAGATTATTAACGGGGTTTTAAGAGAAGCAGTGACGGGACGTAGTTTACACTCTATAAAGATAATTGCGGTTCCCTCGTGGAGAATGGATGTAGCTGCAGAGGGGCGGTTAGGACGCTATTATGGGGGGCCGGGTTCCTGCTCATGTTGGCCAAGGGCGAGGGTGGGCACAGCCCAGACAGCACAGGTTTGGAGGGGGAGCCACAGGACAGACGGCAAGTTGAGATGAGAGAAAAGGGGGATCAAGGGTGATTCCATGTTTCTGCCCTAAGTAACCTGGTGGATCATGGTACCGACAACCAAGACGAGGAAGAGTGAAGGGGACCCGTGGGCGAGGCTCCCAGATGCCCATGGATACCAGGTGGGGAGTCCGTAAGGATGCTACTGGGGGAGAGTCGGGGCGGGAGAAAGGGATCAGTACGTAGACAGACGCCCAGCCAGGGGACCAAATGCCATGATCTAAGGAGAAAACGCAGAGGAGGGGAGAGGGTGAAGATGCAGCCCAGACAGAAGAAGTAGAACCAGACACGGGGTGGGGGGACACTGGAAGAGGGTGTGAGACCCACACAACAAAAGCTGTTCCTTTATCCTCAATTCCAAGAACTGGAAGGTCAAGACCCCATAAAATTATCACACACACACACACACACACTAAAGTCAGAGCATAGTCTTTCTAACAGAAAAATAGTTAATGCCTCAAAAACTTTAAAGTAGTCATATCAAATAATTATGTGTGCAAAAATTGCAAAAATATTAACTGGCAGCAATCAAATATTCAATCTCACTCATAAATTTTGACATGGGTGGCCGAGCAAAGGGGCAGAACTCTTATTTTTACTAAACATTCAGTTTAAGAAGAGAGAGGCAGACAGTGGTGGACTACCTCTCGTGGCATGAAAATAAAGATGGATATTTTAATTGTATTTTTTTATAATTTTCGAACTCCAATAGTCTAGTATAATGTCTGGGGCAATTTTTTGACCATATTACAAATTAACCAAAGACTTCCAAAATATTTATAAAGATTTTTCCTTGTCTTAAGTTTAGGAATCCCAGCCGTAATTGCCCTTATAAGACTTCGTGTACAGAATAAGAAGTGAAAATGTGCTTAGAGTTTGGTCAAGATGAGATAAAGTAGTTAGCAGACTATGATACTTGTTAACGTTATTAAATTTCAAATAGTACCAAATAATTTCTAAATAAGAAAATTTGAGAACGTACACAAGTGACGAAGAAAAGAAAAGGGACAACAGTAGTACCAGTTTGAAAGCTAAGAAGAAAGCAGACTGAAGTTTACACCTATTGCTCCTTCAAGCAGCACTGAAATAAAACAAAACTCAGGAGGGTTGTGAGTGGAATTTACAGGCATTGTTTTCCTCCCAGGCTCCTCAGTTACAAGATGCATAGGACCAAACAATCAATAAACGGTGGCTCGTTATCAGTAATCCCCTCCAGAAGCACCATCCTGGTCTTTTCAGGCGTCCCGGCCCAGACCTGTGGTCTCTTGGTCCACATCCACCACCAGCTGTGATGAAACGCAATGTCCATTCCTACTGGTTATGCAGCCATGGGTACCATACGCCCACCCACTGATCTGGAAGTGTTTTCCTGAAGCCACAGGCCTGCTTAACAGCCAAAACCACGCGTGACACTCACAGCCCTCTAAAATTGGGCCCGTTCTTATGTGCTAGGTGTCCCCGGTGGAAATCAGATGCGTTTATCAGATGCATTAACACGCACATTGAAAAGCAATGCACAGCAAAAGACAGTTCATTACTAGGCCAGAAAATAGCCCCTGAATTTCAAGTTCCCCCAATGACCATCACAGCCTCCAGTCAGGAAATGAGCCTCGGGAGAGACCATCCCTGCCCACAGAGACCCCCCAGCTTCTGCCCTGTAGTGTGTGTGTGTGTGTGTGTGCACGTGTGTATGTATATATGTGTGTATGTGTTCATGTGTGTGTTGTGTATGCATGTGCACGTGTGTGCACATGTATATGTGTGTAGGTATGTATGAGTCTATGTGCGTATGAATGTGTGTGCGTTACGATTTATGTGTGTGTGTGCACGAGTGTATGTGTATATGTGTAGGTATGTATACATGTCTATGTGTGTAGGAATGTGTGTGCGTGTTATGGATTTGTGTGTGTGTGCGTGAGCATGTGTGTATGTGTATGTGAGTGTATGTACATATGTGTAGGCATGCATACGTGTCTATGTGTGTGCGTGTTACGGATTTGTGTGTGTGAGCACGTGTGCACGCTGCCACATGGTCCTCCCCTGCACAGCCCAGCACCTCCTGCATCTCCTGCTCAGTTGCCTGAGGCCGCTGCACACACTCTGACGTCGCACAGCCAGGCCACTCCCTTCCTGGCCCAGCACACGCACCTGACCATGGCCCGGCCACGTAAGGCCCCCCACGGCTCCCCATCGTCCAGATGCTGTCAGCAAACTCTTTCTGCAAAGGGCGCCAGAGGAAGGGGCTTGGGCGCTGCAGCCTCTGACCTCCAGGGAAGGTGAGCACCGCATGAGCACCACAGACCTCCAGAAGTGTCTGCTTTCACTCCAGCGGCAAACGGAAATGAAGCCAAGGGGCTGGGAGTCCAGGCGTGACATGTGTCCACCAGAGGCTGCGCCTGGCTTCCCTCGGGTCTGGCCCTGGGCCTTCGAGTGCTCTGTGACCAAGTCTTCCAGGGGTGGCCGCGCAGTGGCTGTGAAGGCTCCGCACGGTAGGATGGATGGACAGTCCCAGCCGCTGCAGCAGGTCCCAGGTGTCATGGGCACCTCTGTCTCCCTACGTCCCTCACCCTTGGCCACGCTCCATCTGCTCCGATCTCCTTGTGGCTGGGGTGGCCTGGACTTCACACCCGAGGGTCTGAGCCTGGGCTGCCGGCCTTCGCAGGTCCCGGCTGCTGCACCTGCTGACTCACGTTACCCCCCGGGGGGTTAAGATGCTCAGTGGATCCCAAGGGCCCGCGTGTGTTTTTCCTTCACCCCTTCTTGGGGGGTAACCTTCATTGATAACCAAGTCAACTTCCCCTGCTGACACAGTAAGTCACCTCTTTGCCTGTCGGCAGGTGACAGGGGATGAGATCAAGGAGGTGCCAAGGCCCGGGGCTGAGAAACCAGGTGAGGGGTGACCTGGACGTCCCAGGTGTTTCGTGCGGAACGAAGTGAAGGAGGAAGCAGGAAGCAATGGGGTTGCTGTGAATCTGCAAGACAGACCGTGGGTGGGGCCCTGGGTTTTAGGACAAGAAGGTCCTACCAGGAGCAGGCAGGGTGCTGGGGTCCCTGCTACTCTCCTGCCCACGAGGCCCGAAGCTTCGGAGCACGGTGCTACCCAGAGCCAGGGTCTAGAGCAGGTGCCGGAGAGATCTGTCCCTTATTCCTCCACACAAGGATCCCACAAGGCAGACCATGAGCCACGTTCTACAGAATGGGAAACTGAGGCTCAGTAAAGTTAAGGAACCACAAAGGCCACAGAGCTGGTGAAACAGCAGAAACATGATACAAATCTGGGTTTCCTGCTCCGCCGCCCTACACGCCCAGAGGGAAGGCTTATGCTCAGAAGGACCGCAGGGATGGGTCCTGATCAACACGGAAGAACCAGGGCATTCAAGTACCTTCTCAAACAATATACTCTTCTCCAGAGACAAGCACTACAAAGGGCCCATCCTGAACTGTCGGGAAGAGAGCTTATTCCTCATGGCAGAGGCCAAAAGCCCGTCGAACCCAGGGAAAATGAAGCACATTATGAAAATGAACATGAATCGAAAACAAACTAGTAATCCCCCTTGCTGGTACCTGAGTTGCTTTTCCAGTGCGTCGACATCTTCCTGTGGGGATTTGCCTGAGTGGCCGTCTGTGCCCCATCCTTGCAAAAGCAGCCCCCGTGATTTCCTGTCAGCCTCCAAGAGGCTCCGAGAGAGGTTAAGCGTTTCTGAGTTGTGAACAAAGAACTTTTCGTTCTACAGAGAAGGGACAAGTCTTTACTTGACTAAGAAAGATTTTTGAAAAAGAAGATTATATTTCTTAAGTCATAACAATGTGAGGATTTTTAAAAATCCAAGGAATTAGCTTTATTATTACTTCACCGAGACATTTTTTTTCAACTGAGACGCCCAGTCGTCAGAACAAAGATAGGCTTGGCCGTGGTTTTTGCTCATGAGTCAATGCATGTGTGGAGGACTCACCGAATCGAGCCCTCCCTAAATCCAATTTTTAAATGTCTATTGCATCCTTTCTCAACCAGGCTTCTGTGAGAGAATGAAGCGCCTGGGAAATGATGGGATGACAATTTCCCAATTTGCCCAGAAGGTACAGGCCAGCACCTGCACAGCAGGGAAATGGCTTCCGGTATCAGGCGTCAGGGCTTAACGCTCTCAGCCCATGGAGAAGGTCGGTGTGATATAGCCTCTGCAAAAGTGATTGTCTGGGGCGCATCAGAGTTACTCAGAAGAAGAACGTAAAGATTCTTGCTGTTTCTGTTTCTAGGTAACAGGCCAGACACACAGCGCGCGCTCTCCTGTCTGCACCGAAGCCGCTAGGTAACAGGCCCAGACACACAGTGCACGCTCTCCTGTCTGCACCGAAGCCGCTAACGCAGTCAAGGGTGCAGCAAGAGGGACAGATCTTACCGGGGCTCTAGGTTAAAGGCCTGGATCTTCCGTTATTAGTGATTTAGAAGCAAAGACAGAATCTCTTCTTTGTTGACTTTCTTTTCATATGTATATTCACTGCCAGATCATAAAACAGAACTTGAGAAACTGAAGGGAATATTTTGGTGGGGTTTCTGTCCAGCTTTACTGAGGTGTAACTGACAAATTAAATTGTAAGATATTTAAATTGTACAGTGTGACGATTTGATGTGCATATACTTTGTGAAAGGATTCCCACCACCGAGTTCATTAATACCTCCACTGCCTCACATATTTACCTTTACTTGGGGGGGGTGAACATTTAGGTTCCACTCTCTTAGCAAATTTCATTTATACTGTTACCCACCGTAGTCACAACGCTCTAGGTTAGATCCTCAGATGTTACTCAACTCGTAACTGAAGGTTTGTACCTTTTACCAACCTCCCTCTATGTCTCCTGAGCCTGGCCGCCAGACCCCACCCACCCTTGGAGGGCGGTTGTGTGTCTGCCCTGAGGGTAGCAGGTGGATCTAACCAGCTCTGGTGTCAGATGGCTCTGACTGGGGGGACAGGAGGGGATAGGCAGCCTCTCCTCCCCTGAATGATGGACAGGACCTGCCGCGGTCAAGGGTGCGGAACCCATGGGTGAGAGGCTGATCTGGATCAGCGTGGGTCCCCTCCACCCTCTGGGTAGCACTGTGACCTTGAGTGAGATGTACTGAAGCTTCTAGGAGGCCCAGCTGCTGCTGGTCGAGTGGGAATGATGAGATGTGTGCCCCGAGGTATAAGATCATCGCTGGCATGTGGGAAAGCCCCCGGGTGACAGGACACAGCCGTCCCCAGACCTGCTGGCCACCAAGGCGGGAAGGACATGGACAGGCGGACACCCTGGCTCCCCTCCGACGGCTGCTCCCGAAGCTCTGGAGACACAGCCCTGGGGCTGTCCGCATGCATGCCCACTCTGGTGTGAGGGTCCCAGCACCCCGCAATGTCAGGCTGCCCAGCAGGATGAGGACATGGGCTATAAACTGGCATGGAAGTTCCATGGGGCAAGGGTTTTTAATGTCTTCCCACTGCTGCATCCCCAGGGCTTAGAACAGTACCACACAGCAGGTGCTCAATAAATCTGTTGAATAAATGATTATGTGAATTAAATAGGTGTGGTGTGTGTGTACGTGGTGTGGCCTGTGTGTGTGTGTGGTCTGTGTGTGTGTATGTATGTGGTGTGGCCTGTGTGTGTGTGGTCTCTGTGTGCATGTGTGTGTGTGTGTATGTGGTGTCGCCTGTCTGTGTGTGTACGTGTGTTGGGTCTCTGTGTGTGTGTATGTGGTATGGTCTCTGTGTGTGTGTGTGTGGTCTCTGTGTGTGTGTGTATGTGGTGTGGCCTGTGTCTGTGTGTGGCGTGTGTGTGTGTGTGTGTGGTGTGTGTGTGTGTATGTGGTGTGGCCTGTGTGTGTGTATGTGGTGTGGCCTGTGTGTGTGTGCTCTGTGTGTCTGTGTGGTCTGTGTGTGTGCTCTGTATGTGTGTATGTGTGTGGTGTGGTCTCTGTGTGTGTGTGTGTATGTGGGGTGCTCTGTGTGTCTGTGTGCGTGTGTGTGCACGTGTGTGTGTGGTCTGGGGTACCACCCTCTGACGATGGAGCAGGCCTCAGAGCTGGGCAGCACAGTTGCTAGGCTCCCAGAAGCACCAGACCAGGCTCTGCAGCTTCAGGACAGCACCTTCTAGTCTGAACCATCCCTCTGGGGCCCTATTTCATCGTGTTTTATGCGGGTAACACTCCTTAAGGGGAAAGAACAAGGTGCATTAACATTGCTTCAACAATAGATGCTCCATGACCTGGAAACACCAAAGATGCCTCCACGGCTGCTCAGGTGCGCCTCACCTTGCCTGTGAACCTGTTTGCTCCCCATCCTGTTGCCATAGTGATGCCTCAGTCAGGGCTGGCAGACACAAGATAAATCACAGAAGAAGGCTGTGATCCCTTCCTCTGAGGGGCTTCCAGAACTGCAAGAGCCCCTTTCCCTGTGGGACAACTGAGGCCTGTGATTCAAACCCTGCCCTGGTTCTGCTCTGGACACCGGCCTGTGTTGTCACAAGTGCACTTTGATCCAACAGAACCGAAATTCCCCCAGAACCCACACCCACGCCCACTCCTGCTAGTGACCCTTGAACATCAAAGAATCATTGACCTAAGCCCCAAAAGTGGTTTAAAACACCTGCCCCATTCCTCAGCCCTCAGACAAATACAAGGTTACTCTTCTCACATTAACAATCAAGTAACAAGGCCCAGAAACTCAAGAGTTCAACCAAAATCACCCAGTGACGGAGCAGTAGGGTGAGGACCACGTACTGACCCAAATTCAACTTCCTCACAACGGGCCCCTCCTCTCCCACTTGCCCTTGTCTCTATAGATACAAAATTATAGCAAATTATCTCCAAGGGGCAGCCAGGGCAGGTGCCATCATGTGGTCATGTTTGAAAACATCCGTATCTTTTAAAGTTACATATTGAAGTATTGATATTTACAGGTGAAAGGGTATATCTAGGATTGCCTTGAAAATATTCTTGCAAAAGGAAAACAAGTGGTAGGTGGATGGAATAAGGTTCCCGGAATGCTGGTACTGGTTGAAGGTAGGTGATGGAGGTGACAGAGGGGCTCTCTGCTTTGAGTCTATATGAAATTTTCCACAACGTAAGGTTAGAAAGAGGTAGACGGCACGTAAAATAGAGCCCCTCCGGGGTTGTTCCAACAGTATTTCTGAGTTTACTGAGCATCTACTGTGTGCAGGCTTCGTGCCAGTGCTGGGGAACCCAGATGGGTATGAGGGTCCGTGACTTAACATCTCTCACAGTGGTGAGGGCCCCAGTGGCCTGGACAGGTGTATTTTTCTATCAAATAGAACATCTGATGGACTGTGGAGGCCTGCCAACTCAGCTACTGCCTTCCATTTCATTGCTTTGGTCAGAATGTAGAAAGGAGGGGCCTTCTGTAGGGAAGAAAGCCTTAGGAGGGGAGGGGAGCCCACCCCAGAGGAGATGCTCCACGCTGCTCACTGCTGGAAGCGGGGCGGTGGGGACCTCACTCTGCAGACTCCTCGATGGAGGAGAACCCGCGGGGGGAAGGGGAGAGGCCAGGGAGGATGAGTTCGGCTCAGGAAGGTTCTCGAAGAAATTGTCACTCCCAGTGGAGATCCGTGGGTGATGAGGAACTCACCCTTCCATACTGATTACTACTAACCTGGTTTATGACCCCTCACTATGCCTCAATAATCCCGGAGGAGGAAGCTGCAAAATGAACAAAATACGCTTCAGTTCCCCCAATTTTTCCCAAACAAGCCATTATCGTCATAGAAAAAGTAGAAAACACAGACAACCAACACAAAAGTCAAGTAGGCAACCCCAAATCTCACTGCCCCGGTATCTCTCCTTCCAGACTTTCCCCTGCAAATATATTCAAGTTGGTATATTTCTACAAAGATGGGCTCACGGTACACATACAATTTATTACCTCCTTTTTTTTCCCTCAATTAAGTGTGAATGTATTTCCATAACACATATGTACATCCAAATAAAACATAATCTTGATTCACTTTCTTTTTAAAAAGAAACATACATGAATTTTGTGCTTCCTTTAGGATAACAGGGAGGGATCACAAACCCCAGTGAAGGAGGACTGGCTGGACATGTGAGGACAAAGGGGACAAGAGGCTTGGGGGGGGCAGTGGGACAGCACTTGGGGGGTCATGGGCCTGGCCCCCCACCCCGGGGTACAGAGGAGGAAGCCGGGTCCTGGAGCGGGCAGGTGTGAGCTTGGGCCACACAGCCGCGTAAGGAGAGCCCAGTGCCCACTGCCCAGAGGCCCCTCCGTCAGGGTCACCGACTGCCTGTGATCACATCACTAACAGTGCGAAGAGAACGATGATAATACGTGTTATAATATGTTTTACTCAGAGAACTTCCGACAGTGACTTGTATTCTAACACTGAAGAAAATAAGCCATGCGGGTAGTTACAAGGAACTGAACTACTTAGGTGGGGCTCATGTCATGAAAACATTGAATTTCAGGGGAAAAGGGCCCAGTAGAATCCCTCACTTTTGAGATGAGCAATTTCAAGGCCCAGATCGTTTTATGAATCAGCCCCCATCACATAGCGTCAGAGCCGAACCCGGCGCCCAGACCCCCTGATTCCCACCTGCCGGCCCCTCAGCGCCTTCTGTTACCTGGGTCTCTGCTCCTACACACGCTTCCCTTCCTCCAGGAAGAGGGTCAAAGGGAGACTCGGTTACTTCAAAACGCTGACAGAATGTCTGCAAGTCACCTTCATCTGTCAGCTGGTCACCATCCTCTGGCGACTATCTGTAACCTACGTCTGCAAGAGTCCAGGCCTGGCTAGGACAAGCTCCTTCTTTACACACAGTTCTGGGCTATCAGGTCTAGTTTCCCTGCAAAATGGAACTGGCCGAAAACACTGCTTAGGGGACTGATCCAACACAACCAACGAAGAAGAGTCAGGCTACTTCACCTCGAGACGCTGAAAACAAAGGACTCGTTTCCCCAAGCCTGACCCATAAGACAGGACCCCATTCCGCCCCTACCCGCCAGACAGGACCCTGTCGCTGGACAAGGACCCTCTCGGTAAGAGGCGCTCACAGAGGCAACTCTGGCAGTGGGGACACCTTGGTTGAGCTACGTATGCGATGCAAAACCAGAGACCATGCTAAGCATGGCATCATGCTGGAGCACGGCATTCTATGACAAAGCCGAAACAGAGCGGAACAAAATCCTAGTCAGTGCACGGCATGCACCACGCCGGAAGAAAACCACCGTCCAGGTAGGGACAGGATGCAGAGGCCAAGCACAGCCCTGCAGAAGGGGCTCACCTTTCCCGGACCAGCCCTGTGCCTCCGATGTCTGGCTCAGAGCTCACCTTCTCCTAGGCCCATCGGCGGGGCTGCTGGGCCTGCATCCCCCATCACCCTCAACTCCACGGCACCAACAGAATACAGCAGAGATGTTGGCCAACAATCACAGCCTGAATCATATTCTTCACAGTTGTTTCATTTGTGTTATAGTTATTTACACAACTTTTAGGGATGGAATCACATCTCGCTCTGATGGATCAGGAAGCTCACACAGGGCCAGGGACTTAATAGATACCCACTGATGGTCGATTATTATCACGAAACCTTCTGAAGATTCGTTAGTGTGAAAATCCTTTACTCTAAATCAAATCAGAGTCCTTTCCTTCTGCTTGCAAAATACTTCAATCTCTCGTGGATACCCAAAACGAGTATTTGGGGCCCACTTCTCAGACTGCTTCTCCTTCTAAATTCCTTATTTTAAAAAGATGGTCCCTTTTGAAATAACACGTGTCGTTGCCCGGCCAGAATTCTTTCCTATGGGGAAAGCCCCTCCCCACAGATAATCCTGCCCCATCCTTTTTGTCCAGGTGCAGTCCACCCTGGACCTGCCCCTCACCTCCACCCCCGCCCACCCGACGCTGTTTGCTTCCTGCAGGCGTGTGACCCAACTCAGGCCAAGCAGAGAGTCCTTCGGACTTTGGGCAGAGGACGAACGTGAAACGTTGCTTCTTGCCTCTGAGTGATGCCTGGCAGCCAGTAGCCACTTCACTGACCCTTAGAGAGGCCCATTTCAGACTGAAGCCCAGCAGAGGTGAGCAGAGCTAGGGGGTGGGGGGTGGGGAGATGGGAGGACAGCCTGAAGCCGGGCATCCTGACACCCCAGGTTTTTCTTAAGCTTAGGTGCTGCAAATAAACCACACACCTGAGATTTTCCATGAGACGCGTGTCCCGCAGGAAGCCAGCAGCTGGAAGACGAGCAGCTGGTACCAACGCCATCCTCCAGTAGGTCCCGTAAACCAGCAAGTATCAACAGGGTGACTGTTTCCGGGGAGTAAAATAGTAAGGGTATCCTTAGGTAGCTTTCTGACAGAGTTTAAAAGAGGATTTCAGAATAGCCTCTATTTTTCAAGATAAACTTTAAGTATTCACACAGAGGTCATCTCAGCAGGAATTGTTCTGCCTTCACCTCTGTGACCCCCAGTGTAATTGATTCTGTAACTGATAGGGTCTCGCGTGCTAGGAATTTACGACCACAAAAATGGAGGTGGACAGAACCAGGGTCAGAGAGGGCAAAGGGAAGCGGAGTTCCCGGAAACTCTGCCAGAACCTTGGTCCGTGCAGACAATTCAGCCCCAGTTGGGAGCGAGGTCCTGGGCTCCTGCCTCTGGCTTGTCCCCTCACTAGCTCTGCCCTCGTTCTGGTCATCAGAACCCTCTGCATCCCCTTTTCCATTGGGCCCCTGCCGTCGTAAAGCTGAGACCGGGCTGCGATTCGGGCACAGAGAATCCAGGCAGGAGGACATCTTGGGGAGTGCAGGTGATGGGAGGAGTCCCAGCTCCAGGGACAACTCCGCACAGACAAGTAAATCCCGAGGCTCTCCTCCAGCTCTTCAGAACCTGAGTGGAGGTGTATCAGTGACATGACTCCTGTTGGGTATCCCTCTGCACAGCAGCACCACCACGTCCCAGGGAATCACTGGTTGTGCTAACATCAGCCTCCGTGCAGGTGAGGAGGAGGCGGGCCATCCTCTGGCAGGGCCCGCCTTTCCCACCACAGCATCTTTCTCAACCCTTCTAACAATTGTCTGAGCAGAAAATAAACGTAGGGCATCAGGTTGAAGAGGAAGCATGATGGGGAGAAAGAGGAAGAGGGTCTTTACCA